>NW_027526705.1:0-126341 GCF_052857255.1 Amblyomma americanum | reverse complement strand
TTACAAGTCGTCGAAGAGCAGACGAGAGAAAGGTGTAAACTTTTTCTCTCAGAACTGCGCGAAAACATGTATTCCGGCTCAAAACAACGGGATACATCGTTTTAGAGCGATACTATCAAGATTCACGAGCATCGATTCTACAAGTCGTCGAAGAGTAGACGAGAGAAAGATGTAAACTTTTTCTCTCAGAACTGCGCGAAAACTTGTATTCCGGCTCAAAACAACGGGATACATCGTTTTAGATCGAAACTAGCACGATTAACGAGCATCGATTTTACAAGTCGTCGAAGAGTATACGAGAGAAAGGGGTAAACGTTTTCTCTCAGAACTGCGCGAAAACTCGTATTCCGTCTCAAAACAACGGGATACATTGTTTTAGTACGAAACTATCAAGATTCACGAGCATCGATTTTACAAGTCGTCGAAGAGTAGACGAGAGAAAGGTGTAAACTTTTTCTCTCAGAACTGCGCGAAAACTTGTATTCCGGCTCAAAACAACGGGATACATCGTTTTAGATCGAAACTAGCAAGATTCACGAGCATCGATTCTACAAGTCGTCGAAGAGTAGACGAGAGAAAGATGTAAACTTTTTCTCTCAGAACTGCGCGAAAACTTGTATTCCGGCTCAAAACAACGGGATACACCGTTTTAGATTGAAACTAGCAAGATTCACGAGCATCGATTTTACAAGTCGTCGAAAAGTAGACGAGAAAAAGGTGTAAGCTTTTTCTCTCAGAACTGCGCTAAAGCTTGTATTCCGGCTCGAAACAACGGGATACATCGTTTTAGATCGAAACTAGCACGATTAACGAGCATCGATTTTACAAGTCGTCGAAGAGTAGACGAGAGAAAGGTGTAAACTTTTTGTCTCAGAACTGCGCGAAAACTTGTATTCCGGCTCATATCAACGGGATACATCGTTTTACATTGAAACTAGCACGATTAACGAGCATCGATTTTACAAGTCGTCGAAGAGTAGACGAGAGAAAGGTGTAAACTTTTTCTCTCAGAACTGCGCGAAAACTCGTATTCCGGCTCAAAACAACGGTTTACACTGTTTTAGAGCGAAACTATCAAGATTCACGAGCATCGATTTTACAAGTCGTCGAAGAGTAGACGAGAGAAAGGTGTAAACTTTTTCTCTCAGAACTGCGCAAAAACTTGTATTCCGGCTGAAAGCAATGGGATACATCGTTTTAGATCGAAACTAGCAAGATTCACGAGCAACGATTTTACAAGTCGTCGAAGAGCAGACGAGAGAAAGGTGTAAACTTTTTCTCTCAGAACTGCGCGAAAACATGTATTCCGGCTCAAAACAACGGGATACATCGTTTTAGAGCGATACTATCAAGATTCACGAGCATCGATTCTACAAGTCGTCGAAGAGTAGACGAGAGAAAGATGTAAACTTTTTCTCTCAGAACTGCGCGAAAACTTGTATTCCGGCTCAAAACAACGGGATACATCGTTTTAGATCGAAACTAGCACGATTAACGAGCATCGATTTTACAAGTCGTCGAAGAGTATACGAGAGAAAGGGGTAAACGTTTTCTCTCAGAACTGCGCGAAAACTCGTATTCCGTCTCAAAACAACGGGATACATTGTTTTAGTACGAAACTATCAAGATTCACGAGCATCGATTTTACAAGTCGTCGAAGAGTAGACGAGAGAAAGGTGTAAACTTCTTCTCTCAGAACTGCGCGAAAACTTGTATTTCGGCTCAAAACAACGGGATACATCGTTTTAGATCGAAACTAGCAAGATTCACGAGCATCGATTTTACAAGTCGTCGCAGAGTAGACGAGAGAAAGGTGTAAATTTTTCTCTCAGAACTGCGCGAAAACTTGTATTCCGGCTCAAAACAACGGAATACATCGTTTTAGATCGAAACTATCAAGATTCACGAGCATCGATTTTACAAGTCGTCGAAGAGTAGACGAGAGAAAGGTGTAAACTTTTTCTCTCAGAACTGTGCAAAAACTTGTATTCCGGCTCAAAGCAATGGGATACATCGTTTTAGATTGAAACTAGAAAGATTCACGAGCATCGATTTTACAAGTCGTCGAAGAGTAGACGAGAGAAAGGGGTAAACGTTTTCTCTCAGAACTGCGCGAAAACTCGTATTCCGTCTCAAAACAACGGGATACATTGTTTTAGAACGAAACTATCAAGATTCACCAGCATCGATTTTACAAGTCGTCGAAGAGTAGACGAGAGAAAGGTGTAAACTTTTTCTCTCAGAACTGCGCGAAAACTTGTATTCCGGCTCAAAACAATGGGATACATCGTTTTAGATCGAAACTAGCAAGATTCACGAGCATCGATTTTACAAGTCGTCGCAGAGTAGACGAGAGAAAGGTGTAAATTTTTCTCTCAGAACTGCGCGAAAACTTGTATTCCGGCTCAAAACAACGGAATACATCGTTTTAGATCGAAACTATCAAGATTCACGAGCATCGATTTTACAAGTCGTCGATGAGTAGACGAGAGAAAGGTGTAAACTTTTTCTCTCAGAACTGCGCGAAAAATTGTATTTCGGCTCAAAACAACGGGATACATCGTTTTAGATCAAAAGTAGCAAAATTCACGAGCATCAATTTAACAAGTCGTCGAAGAGTAGACGAGAGAAAGGTGTAAACTTTTTCTCTCAGAACTGCGCGAAAACTTGTGTTCCAGCTCAAAACAACAGGATACATCGTTTTAGATCGAAACTAGCAAAATTCACGAGCATCAATTTTACAAGTCGTCGAAGAGTAGACGAGAGAAAGGTGTAAACTTTTTCTCTCAGAACTGCGCGAAAACTTGTATTCCGGCTCAAAACCACGGGATACATCGTTTTAGATCGAAAGTAGCAAAATTCACCAGCATCAATTTAACAAGTCGTCGAAGAGTAGACGAGAGAAAGGTGTAAACTTTTTCTCCCAGAACTGCGCGAAAACTTGTATTGCGGCTCAAAACAATGGGATACATCGTTTTAGATCAAGACAAGCAAAATTCGGGAGCATCGATTTTACAAATCGTCGAAGAGTAGACGAGAAAAAGCTGTAAACTTTTTGTCTCAGAACTGCGCGAAAACTTGTATTCCGGCTCAAATCAACGGGATACATCGTTTTACATCGAAACTAGCACAATTAACGAGCATCGATTTTACAAGTCGTCGAAGAGTAGACGAGAGAAAGGTGTAAACTTTTTCTCTCAGAACTGCGCGAAAACTCGTATTCCGGCTCAAAACAACGGTTTACACTGTTTTAGAGCGAAACTATCAAGATTCACGAGCATCGATTTTACAAGTCGTCGAAGACTAGACGAGAGAAAGGTGTAAACTTTTTTCTCTCAGAACTGCGCGAAAACTTGTATTCCGGCTCAAAACAACGGGATACATCGTTTTAGATCGAAAGTAGCAAAATTCACCAGCATTAATTTAACAAGTCGTCGAAGAGTAGACGAGAGAAAGGTGTAAACTTTTTCTCTCAGAACTGCGCGAAAACTTGTATTCCGGCTCAAAACAACGGGATACATCGTTTTAGATTGAAACTAGCAAGATTCACGAGCATCGATTTTATAAGTCGTCGCACAGTAGACGAGAGAAAGGTGTAAATTTTTCTCTCAGAACTGCGCGAAAACTTGTATTCCGGCTCAAACCAACGGAATACATCGTTTTAGATCGAAACTAGCAAGTTTAACGAGCATCGATTTTACAAGTCGTCGAAGAGTAGACGAGAGAAAGGTGTAAACTTTTTCTCTCAGAACTGCGCGAAAACTTGTATTCCGGCTCAAAACAACGGGATACATCGTTTTAGATCGAAACTATCAAGATTCACGAGCATCGATTTTGCAAGTCGTCGAAGAGTAGACGAGAGAAAGGTGTAAACTTTTTCTCTCAGAACTGCGCGAAAACTTGTATTCCGGCTCAAAACAACGGGATACATCGTTTTAGATCGAAACTAGCACGATTAACGAGCATCGATTTTACAAGTCGTCGAAGAGTAGACGAGAGAAAGGTGTAAACTTTTTCTCTCAGAACTGCGCGAAAACTCGTATTCGGGCTCAAAACAAAGGGATATATTGTTTTAGAGCGAAACTATCAAGATTCACGAGCATCGATTTTACAAGTCGTCGAAGAGTAGACGAGAGAAAGGTGTAAAGTTTTTCTCTCAGAACTGCGCGAAAACTTGTATTCCGGCTCAAAACAACGGGATACATCGTTTTAGATCGAAACTAGCAAGATTCACGAGCATCGATTTTACAAGTCGTCGCAGAGTAGACGAGAGAAAGATGTAAACTTTTTCTCTCAGAACTGCGCGAAAACTTGTATTCCGGCTCAAAACAACGGGATACACCGTTTTAGATCAAAACTAGCAAGATTCACGAGCATCGATTTTACAAGTCGACGAAAAGTAGACGAGAAAAAGGTGTAAACTTTTTCTCTCAGAACTGCGCTAAAACTTGTATTCCGGCTCGAAACAACGGGATACATCGTTTTAGATCGAAACTAGCACGATTAACGAGCATCGATTTTACAAGTCGTCGAAGAGTAGACGAGAGAAAGGTGTAAACTTTTTCTCTCAGAACTGCGCGAAAACTTGTATTCCGGCTCAAAACAACGGGATACATCGTTTTAGAGCGATACTGTCAAGATTCACGAGCATCGATTCTACAAGTCGTCGAAGAGTAGACGAGAGAAAGGTGTAAACTTTTTCTCTCAGAACTGCGCGAAAACTTGTATTCCGGCTCAAAACAACGGGATACATCGTTTTAGATCGAAACTAGCAAGATTCACGAGCATCGATTTTACAAGTCGTCGCAGAGTAGACGAGAGAAAGATGTAAACTTTTTCTCTCAGAACTGCGCGAAAACTTGTATTCCGGCTCAAAACAACGGGATACACCGTTTTAGATCAAAACTAGCAAGATTCACGAGCATCGATTTTACAAGTCGACGAAAAGTAGACGAGAAAAAGGTGTAAACTTTTTCTCTCAGAACTGCGCTAAAACTTGTATTTCGGCTCAAAACAACGGGATACATCGTTTTAGATCAAAACTAGCAAGATTAACGAGCATTGATTTTACAAGTCGTCGAAGAGTAGACGAGAGAAAGGTGTAAACTTTTTCTCCCAGAACTGCGCGAAAACTTGTATTGCGGCTCAAAACAATGGGATACATCGTTTTAGATCAAGACAAGCAAAATTCGCGAGCATCGATTTTACAAATCGTCGAAGAGTAGACGAGAAAAAGCTGTAAACTTTTTGTCTCAGAACTGCGCGAAAACTTGTATTCCGGCTCAAATCAACGGGATACATCGTTTTACATCGAAACTAGCACAATTAACGAGCATCGATTTTACAAGTCGTCGAAGAGTACACGAGAGAAAGGTGTAAACTTTTTCTCTCAGAACTGCGCGAAAACTCGTATTCCGGCTCAAAACAACGGTTTACACTGTTTTAGAGCGAAACTATCAAGATTCACGAGCATCGATTTTACAAGTCGTCGAAGAGTAGACGAGAGAAAGGTGTAAACTTTTTTCTCTCAGAACTGCGCGAAAACTTGTATTCCGGCTCAAAACAACGGGATACATCGTTTTAGATCGAAAGTAGCAAAATTCACCAGCATTAATTTAACAAGTCGTCGAAGAGTAGACGAGAGAAAGGTGTAAATTTTTCTCTCAGAACTGCGCGAAAACTTGTATTGCGGCTCAAAACAATGGGATACATCGTTTTAGATCAAGACAAGCAAAATTCGCGAGCATCGATTTTACAAATCGTCGAAGAGTAGACGAGAGAAAGATGTAAACTTTTTCTCTCAGAACTGCGCGAAAACTTGTATTCCGACTCAAAACAACGGGATACATCGTTTTAGATCGAAACTAGCACGATTAACGAGCATCGATTTTACAAGTCGTCGAAGAGTAGACGAGAGAAAGGGGTAAACGTTTTCTCTCAGAACTGCGCGAAAACTCGTATTCCGTCTCAAAACAACGGGATACATTGTTTTGGAACGAAACTATCAACATTCACGAGCGTCGATTTTACAAGTCGTCGAAGAGTAGACGAGAGAAAGGTGTAAACTTTTTCTCTCAGAACTGCGCGAAAACATGTATTCCGGCTCAAAACAACGGGATACATCGTTTTAGAGCGATACTATCAAGATTCACGAGCATCGATTCTACAAGTCGTCGAAGAGTAGACGAGAGAAAGATGTAAACTTTTTCTCTCAGAGCTGCGCGAAAACTTGTATTCCGGCTCAAAACAACGGGATACATCGTTTTAGATCGAAACTAGCACGATTAACGAGCATCGATTTTACAAGTCTTCGAAGAGTATACGAGAGAAAGGGGTAAACGTTTTCTCTCAGAACTGCGCGAAAACTCGTATTCCGTCTCAAAACAACGGGATACATTGTTTTAGTACGAAACTATCAAGATTCACGAGCATCGATTTTACAAGTCGTCGAAGAGTAGACGAGAGAAAGGTGCAAACTTTTTCTCTCAGAACTGCGCGAAAACTTGTATTTCGGCTCAAAACAACGGGATACATCGTTTTAGATCGAAACTAGCAAGATTCACGAGCATCGATTTTACAAGTCGTCGCAGAGTAGACGAGAGAAAGGTGTAAATTTTTCTCTCAGAACTGCGCGAAAACTTGTATTCCGGCTCAAAACAACGGAATACATCGTTTTAGATCGAAACTATCAAGATTCACGAGCATTGATTTTACAAGTCGTCGAAGAGTAGACGAGAGAAAGGTGTAAACTTTTTCTCTCAGAACTGTGCAAAAACTTGTATTCCAGCTCAAAGCAATGGGATACATCGTTTTAGATTGAAACTAGAAAGATTCACGAGCATCGATTTTACAAGTCGTCGAAGAGTAGACGAGAGAAAGGGGTAAACGTTTTCTCTCAGAACTGCGCGAAAACTCGTATTCCGTCTCAAAACAACGGGATACATTGTTTTAGAACGAAACTATCAAGATTCACCAGCATCGATTTTACAAGTCGTCGAAGAGTAGACGAGAGAAAGGTGTAAACTTTTTCTCTCAGAACTGCGCGAAAACTTGTATTCCGGCTCAAAACAATGGGATACATCGTTTTAGATCGAAACTAGCAAGATTCACGAGCATCGATTTTACAAGTCGTCGCAGAGTAGACGAGAGAAAGGTGTAAATTTTTCTCTCAGAACTGCGCGAAAACTTGTATTCCGGCTCAAAAGAACGGAATACATCGTTTTAGATCGAAACTATCAAGATTCACGAGCATCGATTTTACAAGTCGTCGAAGAGTAGACGAGAGAAAGGGGTAAACGTTTTCTCTCAGAACTGCGCGAAAACTCGTATTCCGTCTCAAAACAACGGGATACATTGTTTTAGAACGAAACTATCAAGATTCACCAGCATCGATTTTACAAGTCGTCGAAGAGTAGACGAGAGAAAGGTGTAAACTTTTTCTCTCAGAACTGCGCGAAAACTTGTATTCCGGCTCAAAACATCGGGATACATCGTTTTAGATTGAAATTAGCAAGATTCACGAGCATCGATTTTATAAGTCGTCGCAGAGTAGACGAGAGAAAGGTGTAAATTTTTCTCTCAGAACTGCGCGAAAACTTGTATTCCGGCTCAAACCAACGGAATACATCGTTTTAGATCGAAACTAGCAAGTTTAACGAGCATCGATTTTACAAGTCGTCGAAGAGTAGACGAGAGAAAGGTGTAAACTTTTTCTCTCAGAACTGCGCGAAAACTTGTATTCCGGCTCAAAACAACGGGATACATCGTTTTAGATCGAAACTATCAAGATTCACGAGCATCGATTTTGCAAGTCGTCGAAGAGTAGACGAGAGAAAGGTGTAAACTTTTTCTCTCAGAACTGCGCGAAAACTTGTATTCCGGCTCAAAACAACGGGATACATCGTTTTAGATCGAAACTAGCACGATTAACGAGCATCGATTTTACAAGTCGTCGAAGAGTAGACGAGAGAAAGGTGTAAACGTTTTCTCTCAGAACTGCGCGAAAACTCGTATTCGGGCTCAAAACAAAGGGATATATTGTTTTAGAGCGAAACTATCAAGATTCACGAGCATCGATTTTACAAGTCGTCGAAGAGTAGACGAGAGAAAGGTGTAAAGTTTTTCTCTCAGAACTGCGCGAAAACTTGTATTCCGGCTCAAAACAACGGGATACATCGTTTTAGATCGAAACTAGCAAGATTCACGAGCATCGATTTTACAAGTCGTCGCAGAGTAGACGAGAGAAAGATGTAAACTTTTTCTCTCAGAACTGCGCGAAAACTTGTATTCCGGCTCAAAACAACGGGATACACCGTTTTAGATCAAAACTAGCAAGATTCACGAGCATCGATTTTACAAGTCGACGAAAAGTAGACGAGAAAAAGGTGTAAACTTTTTCTCTCAGAACTGCGCTAAAACTTGTATTCCGGCTCGAAACAACGGGATACATCGTTTTAGATCGAAACTAGCACGATTAACGAGCATCGATTTTACAAGTCGTCGAAGAGTAGACGAGAGAAAGGTGTAAACTTTTTCTCTCAGAACTGCGCGAAAACTTGTATTCCGGCTCAAAACAACGGGATACATCGTTTTAGAGCGATACTGTCAAGATTCACGAGCATCGATTCTACAATTCGTCGAAGAGTAGACGAGAGAAAGGTGTAAACTTTTTCTCTCAGAACTGCGCGAAGACTTGTATTTCGGCTCAAAACAACGGGATACATCGTTTTAGATCAAAACTAGCAAGATTAACGAGCATTGATTTTACAAGTCGTCGAAGAGTAGACGAGAGAAAGGTGTAAACTTTTTCTCCCAGAACTGCGCGAAAACTTGTATTGCGGCTCAAAACAATGGGATACATCGTTTTAGATCAAGACAAGCAAAATTCGCGAGCATCGATTTTACAAATCGTCGAAGAGTAGACGAGAAAAAGCTGTAAACTTGTTGTCTCAGAACTGCGCGAAAACTTGTATTCCGGCTCAAATCAACGGGATACATCGTTTTACATCGAAACTAGCACAATTAACGAGCATCGATTTTACAAGTCGTCGAAGAGTAGACGAGAGAAAGGTGTAAACTTTTTCTCTCAGAACTGCGCGAAAACTCGTATTCCGGCTCAAAACAACGGTTTACACTGTTTTAGAGCGAAACTATCAAGATTCACGAGCATCGATTTTACAAGTCGTCGAAGAGTAGACGAGAGAAAGGTGTAAACTTTTTTCTCTCAGAACTGCGCGAAAACTTGTATTCCGGCTCAAAACAACGGGATACATCGTTTTAGATCGAAAGTAGCAAAATTCACCAGCATTAATTTAACAAGTCGTCGAAGAGTAGACGAGAGAAAGGTGTAAATTTTTCTCTCAGAACTGCGCGAAAACTTGTATTGCGGCTCAAAACAATGGGATACATCGTTTTAGATCAAGACAAGCAAAATTCGCGAGCATCGATTTTACAAATCGTCGAAGAGTAGACGAGAGAAAGATGTAAACTTTTTCACTCAGAACTGCGCGAAAACTTGTATTCCGACTCAAAACAACGGGATACATCGTTTTAGATCGAAACTAGCACGATTAACGAGCATCGATTTTACAAGTCGTCGAAGAGTAGACGAGAGAAAGGGGTAAACGTTTTCTCTCAGAACTGCGCGAAAACTCGTATTCCGTCTCAAAACAACGGGATACATTGTTTTGGAACGAAACTATCAACATTCACGAGCGTCGATTTTACAAGTCGTCGAAGAGTAGACGAGAGAAAGGTGTAAACTTTTTCTCTCAGAACTGCGCGAAAACATGTATTCCGGCTCAAAACAACGGGATACATCGTTTTAGAGCGATACTATCAAGATTCACGAGCATCGATTCTACAAGTCGTCGAAGAGTAGACGAGAGAAAGATGTAAACTTTTTCTCTCAGAACTGCGCGAAAACTTGTATTCCGGCTCAAAACAACGGGATACATCGTTTTAGATCGAAACTAGCACGATTAACGAGCATCGATTTTACAAGTCGTCGAAGAGTATACGAGAGAAAGGGGTAAACGTTTTCTCTCAGAACTGCGCGAAAACTCGTATTCCGTCTCAAAACAACGGGATACATTGTTTTAGTACGAAACTATCAAGATTCACGAGCATCGATTTTACAAGTCGTCGAAGAGTAGACGAGAGAAAGGTGCAAACTTTTTCTCTCAGAACTGCGCGAAAACTTGTATTTCGGCTCAAAACAACGGGATACATCGTTTTAGATCGAAACTAGCAAGATTCACGAGCATCGATTTTACAAGTCGTCGCAGAGTAGACGAGAGAAAGGTGTAAATTTTTCTCTCAGAACTGCGCGAAAACTTGTATTCCGGCTCAAAACAACGGAATACATCGTTTTAGATCGAAACTATCAAGATTCACGAGCATCGATTTTACAAGTCGTCGAAGAGTAGACGAGAGAAAGGTGTAAACTTTTTCTCTCAGAACTGTGCAAAAACTTGTATTCCAGCTCAAAGCAATGGGATACATCGTTTTAGATTGAAACTAGAAAGATTCACGAGCATCGATTTTACAAGTCGTCGAAGAGTAGACGAGAGAAAGGGGTAAACGTTTTCTCTCAGAACTGCGCGAAAACTCGTATTCCGTCTCAAAACAACGGGATACATTGTTTTAGAACGAAACTATCAAGATTCACCAGCATCGATTTTACAAGTCGTCGAAGAGTAGACGAGAGAAAGGTGTAAACTTTTTCTCTCAGAACTGCGCGAAAACTTGTATTCCGGCTCAAAACAATGGGATACATCGTTTTAGATCGAAACTAGCAAGATTCACGAGCATCGATTTTACAAGTCGTCGCAGAGTAGACGAGAGAAAGGTGTAAATTTTTCTCTCAGAACTGCGCGAAAACTTGTATTCCGGCTCAAAAGAACGGAATACATCGTTTTAGATCGAAACTATCAAGATTCACGAGCATCGATTTTACAAGTCGTCGATGAGTAGACGAGAGAAAGGTGTAAACTTTTTCTCTCAGAACTGCGCGAAAAATTGTATTTCAGCTCAAAACAACGGGATACATCGTTTTAGATCAAAAGTAGCAAAATTCACGAGCATCAATTTAACAAGTCGTCGAAGAGTAGACGAGAGAAAGGTGTAAACTTTTTCTCTCAGAACTGCGCGAAAACTTGTATTCCAGCTCAAAACAACAGGATACATCGTTTTAGATCGAAACTAGCAAAATTCACGAGCATCAATTTTACAAGTCGTCGAAGAGTAGACGAGAGAAAGGTGTAAACTTTTTCTCTCAGAACTGCGCGAAAACTTGTATTCCGGCTCAAAACCACGGGATACATCGTTTTAGATCGAAAGTAGCAAAATTCACCAGCATCAATTTAACAAGTCGTCGAAGAGTAGACGAGAGAAAGGTGTAAACTTTTTCTCCCAGAACTGCGCGAAAACTTGTATTGCGGCTCAAAACAATGGGATACATCGTTTTAGATCAAGACAAGCAAAATTCGCGAGCATCGATTTTACAAATCGTCGAAGAGTAGACGAGAAAAAGCTGTAAACTTTTTGTCTCAGAACTGCGCGAAAACTTGTATTCCGGCTCAAATCAACGGGATACATCGTTTTACATCGAAACTAGCACAATTAACGAGCATCGATTTTACAAGTCGTCGAAGAGTAGACGAGAGAAAGGTGTAAACTTTTTCTCTCAGAACTGCGCGAAAACTCGTATTCCGGCTCAAAACAACGGTTTACACTGTTTTAGAGCGAAACTATCAAGATTCACGAGCATCGATTTTACAAGTCGTCGAAGAGTAGACGAGAGAAAGGTGTAAACTTTTTTCTCTCAGAACTGCGCGAAAACTTGTATTCCGGCTCAAAACAACGGGATACATCGTTTTAGATCGAAAGTAGCAAAATTCACCAGCATTAATTTAACAAGTCGTCGAAGAGTAGACGAGAGAAAGGTGTAAACTTTTTCTCTCAGAACTGCGCGAAAACTTGTATTCCGGCTCAAAACAACGGGATACATCGTTTTAGATTGAAACTAGCAAGATTCACGAGCATCGATTTTATAAGTCGTCGCAGAGTAGACGAGAGAAAGGTGTAAATTTTTCTCTCAGAACTGCGCGAAAACTTGTATTCCGGCTCAAACCAACGGAATACATCGTTTTAGATCGAAACTAGCAAGTTTAACGAGCATCGATTTTACAAGTCGTCGAAGAGTAGACGAGAGAAAGGTGTAAACTTTTTCTCTCAGAACTGCGCGAAAACTTGTATTCCGGCTCAAAACAACGGGATACATCGTTTTAGATCGAAACTATCAAGATTCACGAGCATCGATTTTGCAAGTCGTCGAAGAGTAGACGAGAGAAAGGTGTAAACTTTTTCTCTCAGAACTGCGCGAAAACTTGTATTGCGGCTCAAAACAACGGGATACATCGTTTTAGATCGAAACTAGCACGATTAACGAGCATCGATTTTACAAGTCGTCGAAGAGTAGACGAGAAAAAGGTGTAAACTTTTTCTCTCAGAACTGCGCGAAAACTCGTATTCGGGCTCAAAACAAAGGGATACATTGTTTTAGAGCGAAACTATCAAGATTCACGAGCATCGATTTTACAAGTCGTCGAAGAGTAGACGAGAGAAAGGTGTAAACTTTTTCTCTCAGAACTGCGCGAAAACTTGTATTCCGGCTCAAAACAACGGGATACATCGTTTTAGATCGAAACTAGCAAGATTCACGAGCATCGATTTTACAAGTCGTCGCAGAGTAGACAAGAGAAAGATGTAAACTTTTTCTCTCAGAACTGCGCGAAAACTTGTATTCCGGCTCAAAACAACGGGATACACCGTTTTAGATCAAAACTAGCAAGATTCACGAGCATCGATTTTACAAGTCGACGAAAAGTAGACGAGAAAAAGGTGTAAACTTTTTCTCTCAGAACTGCGCTAAAACTTGTATTCCGGCTCGAAACAACGGGATACATCGTTTTAGATCGAAACTAGCACGATTAACGAGCATCGATTTTACAAGTCGTCGAAGAGTAGACGAGAGAAAGGTGTAAACTTTTTCTCTCAGAACTGCGCGAAAACTTGTATTCCGGCTCAAAACAACGGGATACATCGTTTTAGAGCGATACTGTCAAGATTCACGAGCATCGATTCTACAAGTCGTCGAAGAGTAGACGAGAGAAAGGTGTAAACTTTTTCTCTCAGAACTGCGCGAAGACTTGTATTTCGGCTCAAAACAACGGGATACATCGTTTTAGATCAAAACTAGCAAGATTAACGAGCATTGATTTTACAAGTCGACGAAGAGTAGACGAGAGAAAGGTGTAAACGTTTTCTCTCAGAACTGCGCGAAAACTTGTATTCCGGCTCAAAACAATGGGATACATCGTTTCAGATCGAAACTAGCACAATTAACGAGCATCCATTTTACAAGTCGTCGAAGAGTAGACGAGAGATAGGTGTAAACTTTTTCTCTCAGAACTGCGCGAAAACTTTTATTCCGGCTCAAAACAACGGGATACATTGTTTTAGAGCGAAACTATCAACATTCACGATCATCGATTTTAAAGTCGTCGAAGAGTAGACGAGAGAAAGGTGTAAACTTTTTCTCTCAGAACTGCGCGAAAACTTGTATTCTGGCTCAAAACAACGGGATACATCGTTTTAGATCGAAACTAGCACGATTAACGAGCATCGATTTTACAAGTCGTCGAAGAGTATACGAGAGAAAGGGGTAAACGTTTTCTCTCAGAACTGCGCGAAAACTCGTATTCCGTCTCAAAACAACGGGATACATCGTTTTAGATCGAAACAATCAAGATTCACGAGCATCGATTTTACAAGTCGTCGAAGAGTAGACGAGAGAAAGATGTAAACTTTTTCTCTCAGAACTGCGCGAAAACTTGTATTTCGGCTCAAAACAACGGGATACATCGTTTTAGATCGAAACTAGCAAGATTCACGAGCATCGATTTTACAAGTCGTCGAAGAGAACGAGAGAAAGGTGTAAACTTTTCCTCTCAGAACTGCGCAAAATTTTGTATTCCGGCTCAAAACAACGGGATACATCGTTTTAGATCGAAACTAGCAAGATTCACGAGCATCAATTTTACAAGTCGTCGAAGAGTAGACGAGAGAAAGGTGAAAACTTTTTCTCTCAGAACTGCGCGAAGACTTGTATTCCGGCTGAAAACAACGGGATACATCGTTTTAGATCGAAACTAGCAAGATTAACGAGCATTGATCTTACAAGTCGACGAAGAGTAGACGAGAGAAAGGTGTAAACTTTTTCTCTCAGAACTGCGCAAAAATTTGTATTCCGGCTCAAAACAACGGGATACATCGTTTTAGATCGAAACTAGCAAGATTCACGAGCATCGATTTTACAAGTCGTCGAAGAGTAGACGAGAGAAAGGTGTAAACTTTTTCTCTCAGAACTGCGCGAAGACTTGTATTTCGGCTCAAAACAACGGGATACATCGTTTTAGATCAAAACTAGCAAGATTAACGAGCATTGATTTTACAAGTCGACGAAGAGTAGACGAGAGAAAGGTGCAAAACGTTTTCTCTCAGAACTGCGCGAAAACTTGTATTTCGGCTCAAAACAACGGGATACATCGTTTTAGATCAAAACTAGCAAGATTAACGAGCATTGATCTTACAAGTCGTCGAAGAGTAGACGAGAGATAGGTGTAAACTTTTTCTCTCAGAACTGCGCGAAAACTTTTATTCCGGCTCAAAACAACGGGATACATTGTTTTAGAGCGAAACTATCAACATTCACGATCATCGATTTTACAAGTCGTCGAAGAGTAGACGAGAGAAAGGTGTAAACTTTTTCTCTCAGAACTGCGCGAAAACTTGTATTCCGGCTCAAAACAACAGGATACATCGTTTTAGATCGAAACAATCAAGATTCACGAGCATCAATTTTACAAGTCGTCGAAGAGTAGACGAGAGAAAGGTGTAAACTTTTTCTCTCAGAACTGCGCGAAAGCTTGTATTCCGGCTCAAAACAAAGGGATACATCGTTTTAGATCGAAACAATCAAGATTCACGAGCATCAATTTTACAAGTCGTCGAAGAGTAGACGAGAGAAAGGTGTAAACTTTTTCTCTCAGAACTGCGCGAAAACTTGTATTCCGGCTCAAAACCACGGGATACATCGTTTTAGATCGAAAGTAGCAAAATTCACCAGCATCAATTTAACAAGTCGTCGAAGAGTAGACGAGAGAAAGGTGTAAACTTTTTCTCCCAGAACTGCGCGAAAACTTGTATTGCGGCTCAAAACAATGGGATACATCGTTTTAGATCAAGACAAGCAAAATTCGCGAGCATCGATTTTACAAATCGTCGAAGAGTAGACGAGAAAAAGCTGTAAACTTTTTGTCTCAGAACTGCGCGAAAACTTGTATTCCGGCTCAAATCAACGGGATACATCGTTTTACATCGAAACTAGCACAATTAACGAGCATCGATTTTACAAGTCGTCGAAGAGTAGACGAGAGAAAGGTGTAAACTTTTTCTCTCAGAACTGCGCGAAAACTCGTATTCCGGCTCAAAACAACGGTTTACACTGTTTTAGAGCGAAACTATCAAGATTCACGAGCATCGATTTTACAAGTCGTCGAAGAGTAGACGAGAGAAAGGTGTAAACTTTTTTCTCTCAGAACTGCGCGAAAACTTGTATTCCGGCTCAAAACAACGGGATACATCGTTTTAGATCGAAAGTAGCAAAATTCACCAGCATTAATTTAACAAGTCGTCGAAGAGTAGACGAGAGAAAGGTGTAAACTTTTTCTCTCAGAACTGCGCGAAAACTTGTATTCCGGCTCAAAACAACGGGATACATCGTTTTAGATTGAAACTAGCAAGATTCACGAGCATCGATTTTATAAGTCGTCGCAGAGTAGACGAGAGAAAGGTGTAAATTTTTCTCTCAGAACTGCGCGAAAACTTGTATTCCGGCTCAAACCAACGGAATACATCGTTTTAGATCGAAACTAGCAAGTTTAACGAGCATCGATTTTACAAGTCGTCGAAGAGTAGACGAGAGAAAGGTGTAAACTTTTTCTCTCAGAACTGCGCGAAAACTTGTATTCCGGCTCAAAACAACGGGATACATCGTTTTAGATCGAAACTATCAAGATTCACGAGCATCGATTTTGCAAGTCGTCGAAGAGTAGACGAGAGAAAGGTGTAAACTTTTTCTCTCAGAACTGCGCGAAAACTTGTATTGCGGCTCAAAACAACGGGATACATCGTTTTAGATCGAAACTAGCACGATTAACGAGCATCGATTTTACAAGTCGTCGAAGAGTAGACGAGAAAAAGGTGTAAACTTTTTCTCTCAGAACTGCGCGAAAACTCGTATTCGGGCTCAAAACAAAGGGATACATTGTTTTAGAGCGAAACTATCAAGATTCACGAGCATCGATTTTACAAGTCGTCGAAGAGTAGACGAGAGAAAGGTGTAAACTTTTTCTCTCAGAACTGCGCGAAAACTTGTATTCCGGCTCAAAACAACGGGATACATCGTTTTAGATCGAAACTAGCAAGATTCACGAGCATCGATTTTACAAGTCGTCGCAGAGTAGACAAGAGAAAGATGTAAACTTTTTCTCTCAGAACTGCGCGAAAACTTGTATTCCGGCTCAAAACAACGGGATACACCGTTTTAGATCAAAACTAGCAAGATTCACGAGCATCGATTTTACAAGTCGACGAAAAGTAGACGAGAAAAAGGTGTAAACTTTTTCTCTCAGAACTGCGCTAAAACTTGTATTCCGGCTCGAAACAACGGGATACATCGTTTTAGATCGAAACTAGCACGATTAACGAGCATCGATTTTACAAGTCGTCGAAGAGTAGACGAGAGAAAGGTGTAAACGTTTTCTCTCAGAACTGCGCGAAAACTTGTATTCCGGCTCAAAACAACGGGATACATCGTTTTAGAGCGATACTGTCAAGATTCACGAGCATCGATTCTACAAGTCGTCGAAGAGTAGACGAGAGAAAGGTGTAAACTTTTTCTCTCAGAACTGCGCGAAGACTTGTATTTCGGCTCAAAACAACGGGATACATCGTTTTAGATCAAAACTAGCAAGATTAACGAGCATTGATTTTACAAGTCGACGAAGAGTAGACGAGAGAAAGGTGTAAACGTTTTCTCTCAGAACTGCGCGAAAACTTGTATTCCGGCTCAAAACAATGGGATACATCGTTTCAGATCGAAACTAGCACAATTAACGAGCATCCATTTTACAAGTCGTCGAAGAGTAGACGAGAGATAGGTGTAAACTTTTTCTCTCAGAACTGCGCGAAAACTTTTATTCCGGCTCAAAACAACGGGATACATTGTTTTAGAGCGAAACTATCAACATTCACGATCATCGATTTTAAAGTCGTCGAAGAGTAGACGAGAGAAAGGTGTAAACTTTTTCTCTCAGAACTGCGCGAAAACTTGTATTCTGGCTCAAAACAACGGGATACATCGTTTTAGATCGAAACTAGCACGATTAACGAGCATCGATTTTACAAGTCGTCGAAGAGTATACGAGAGAAAGGGGTAAACGTTTTCTCTCAGAACTGCGCGAAAACTCGTATTCCGTCTCAAAACAACGGGATACATCGTTTTAGATCGAAACAATCAAGATTCACGAGCATCGATTTTACAAGTCGTCGAAGAGTAGACGAGAGAAAGGTGTAAACTTTTTCTCTCAGAACTGCGCGAAAACTTGTATTTCGGCTCAAAACAACGGGATACATCGTTTTAGATCGAAACTAGCAAGATTCACGAGCATCGATTTTACAAGTCGTCGAAGAGAACGAGAGAAAGGTGTAAACTTTTCCTCTCAGAACTGCGCAAAATTTTGTATTCCGGCTCAAAACAACGGGATACATCGTTTTAGATCGAAACTAGCAAGATTCACGAGCATCAATTTTACAAGTCGTCGAAGAGTAGACGAGAGAAAGGTGAAAACTTTTTCTCTCAGAACTGCGCGAAGACTTGTATTCCGGCTGAAAACAACGGGATACATCGTTTTAGATCGAAACTAGCAAGATTAACGAGCATTGATCTTACAAGTCGACGAAGAGTAGACGAGAGAAAGGTGTAAACTTTTTCTCTCAGAACTGCGCAAAAATTTGTATTCCGGCTCAAAACAACGGGATACATCGTTTTAGATCGAAACTAGCAAGATTCACGAGCATCGATTTTACAAGTCGTCGAAGAGTAGACGAGAGAAAGGTGTAAACTTTTTCTCTCAGAACTGCGCGAAGACTTGTATTTCGGCTCAAAACAACGGGATACATCGTTTTAGATCAAAACTAGCAAGATTAACGAGCATTGATTTTACAAGTCGACGAAGAGTAGACGAGAGAAAGGTGCAAAACGTTTTCTCTCAGAACTGCGCGAAAACTTGTATTCCGGCTCAAAACAATGGGATACATCGTTTCAGATCGAAACTAGCACAATTAACGAGCATCCATTTTACAAGTCGTCGAAGAGTAGACGAGAGATAGGTGTAAACTTTTTCTCTCAGAACTGCGCGAAAACTTTTATTCCGGCTCAAAACAACGGGATACATTGTTTTAGAGCGAAACTATCAACATTCACGATCATCGATTTTACAAGTCGTCGAAGAGTAGACGAGAGAAAGGTGTAAACTTTTTCTCTCAGAACTGCGCGAAAACTTGTATTCCGGCTCAAAACAACGGGATACATCGTTTTAGATCGAAACAATCAAGATTCACGAGCATCAATTTTACAAGTCGTCGAAGAGTAGACGAGAGAAAGGTGTAAACTTTTTCTCTCAGAACTGCGCGAAAGCTTGTATTCCGGCTCAAAACAAAGGGATACATCGTTTTAGATCGAAACAATCAAGATTCACGAGCATCAATTTTACAAGTCGTCGAAGAGTAGACGAGAGAAAGGTGTAAACTTTTTCTCTCAGAACTGCGCGAAAAATTGTATTCCGGCTCAAAACAACGGGATACATCGTTTTAGATCGAAATTAGCACAATTCACGAGCATCGATTTAACAAGTCGTCGAAGAGTAGACGAGAGAAAGGTGTAAACTTTTTCTCTCATAACTGCGCGAAAACTCGTATTCCGGCTCAAAACAACGGGATACATTGTTTTAGAGCGAAACTATCAAATTCACGAGCATCGATTTGACAAGTCGTCGAAGAGTAGACGAGAGAAAGGTGTAAACTTTTTCTCTCAGAACTGCGCGAAAAATTGTATTCCGGCTCAAAACAACGGGATACATTGTTTTAGATCGAAAGTAGCAAAATTCACGAGCATCGATTTAACAAGTCGTCGAAGAGTAGACGAGAGAAAGGTGTAAACTTTTTCTCTCGGAACTGCGCGAATACTTGTATTCCAGCCCAAACAACGGGATACATCGTTTTCGATTGAAACTAGCAAGATTCACGAGCATCGATTTTACATGTCGTCGAAGAGAACGAGAGAAAGGTGTAAACTTTTTCTCTCAGAACTGCGCAAAAACTTGTATTCCGGCTCAAAACAACGGGATACATCGTTTTAGATCGAAACTAGCAAGATTAACGAGCATCGATTTTACAAGTCGACGAAGAGTAGACGAGAGAAAGGTGTAAACTTTTTCTCTCAGAACTGCGCGAAAACTTGTATTCCGGCTCAAAACAACGGGATACATCGTTTTAGATCGAAACTAGCAAGATTCACGAGCATCGATTTTACAAGTCGTCGAAGAGTAGACGAGAGAAAGGTGTAAACTTTTTCTCATAACTGCGCGAAGACTTGTATTCCGGCTCAAAACAACGGGATATATCGTTTTAGATCGAAACTAGCAAGATTAACGAGCATCGATTTTACAAGTCGACGAAGAGTAGACGAGAGAAAGGTGTAAACTTTTTCTCTCAGAACTGCGCGGAAACTTGTATTCCGGCTCAAAACAACGGGATACATCGTTTTAGATCGAAACTAGCACGATTAAAGAGCATCGATTTTACAAGTCGTCGAAGAGTAGACGAGAGATAGGTGTAAACTTTTTCTCTCAGAACTGCGCGAAAACTTGTATTCCGGCTCAAAACAACGGGATTCATCGTTTTAGATCGAAACTAGCACGATTAAAGAGCATCGATTTTACAAGTCGTCGAAGAGTAGACGAGAGATAGGTGTAAACTTTTTCTCTCAGAACTGCGCGAAAACTTGTATTCCGGCTCAAAACAACGGGATACATTGTTTTAGAGCAAAACTATTAAGATTCACGAGCATCGATTTTACAAGTCGTCGAAGAGTAGACGAGAGAAAGGTGTAAACTTTTTCTCTCAGAACTGCGCGAAAACTTGTATTCCGGCTCATAACAACGGGATACATTGTTTTAGATCGAAATTAGCAAGATTCACGAGCATCGATTTTACAAGTCGTCGCAGAGTAGACGAGAGAAAGGTGTAAACTTTTTCTCTCAGAACTGCGCGAAAACTTGTATTCCGGCTCAAAACAACGGGATACATCGTTTTAGGTCGAAACTAGCAAAATTCACGTGCATCGATTTTACAAGTCGTCGAAGAGTAGACGAGAGAAACGTGTAAACTTTTTCTCTCAGAACTGCGAGAAAACTTGTATTTCGGCTCAAAACAACGGGATACATCGTTTTAGATCGAAACTAGCAAGATTCACGAGCATCGATTTTACAAGTCGTCGAAGAGTAGACGAGAAAAAGGTGTAAACGTTTTCTCTCAGAACTGCGCGAAAACTTGTATTCCGGCTCAAAACAACGGGATACATCGTTTTAGAACGAAACTAGCACGATTAACGAGCATCAATTTTACAAGTCGTCGAAGAGTAGACGAGAGATAGGTGTAAACTTTTTCTCTCAGAACTGCGCGAAAACTTGTATTCCGGCTCAAAACAACGGGATACATTGTTTTCGATTGAAACTAGCAAGATTCACGAGCATCGATTTTACATGTCGTCGAAGAGAACGAGAGAAAGGTGTAAACTTTTTCTCTCAGAACTGCGCAAAAACTTGTATTCCGGCTCAAAACAACGGGATACATCGTTTTAGATCGAAACTATCAAGATTCACGAGCATCGATTTTGCAAGTCGTCGAAGAGTAGACGAGAGAAAGGTGTAAACTTTTTCTCTCAGAACTGCGCGAAAACTTGTATTCCGGCTCAAAACAACGGGATACATCGTTTTAGATCGAAACTAGCACGATTAACGAGCATCGATTTTACAAGTCGTCGAAGAGTAGACGAGAGAAAGGTGTAAACTTTTTCTCTCAGAACTGCGCGAAAACTCGTATTCGGGCTCAAAACAAAGGGATATATTGTTTTAGAGCGAAACTATCAAGATTCACGAGCATCGATTTTACAAGTCGTCGAAAAGTAGACGAGAGAAAGGTGTAAAGTTTTTCTCTCAGAACTGCGCGAAAACTTGTATTCCGGCTCAAAACAACGGGATACATCGTTTTAGATCGAAACTAGCAAGATTCACGAGCATCGATTTTACAAGTCGTCGCAGAGTAGACGAGAGAAAGATGTAAACTTTTTCTCTCAGAACTGCGCGAAAACTTGTATTCCGGCTCAAAACAACGGGATACACCGTTTTAGATCAAAACTAGCAAGATTCACGAGCATCGATTTTACAAGTCGACGAAAAGTAGACGAGAAAAAGGTGTAAACTTTTTCTCTCAGAACTGCGCTAAAACTTGTATTCCGGCTCGAAACAACGGGATACATCGTTTTAGATCGAAACTAGCACGATTAACGAGCATCGATTTTACAAGTCGTCGAAGAGTAGACGAGAGAAAGGTGTAAACTTTTTCTCTCAAAACTGCGCGAAAACTTGTATTCCGGCTCAAAACAACGGGATACATCGTTTTAGAGCGATACTGTCAAGATTCACGAGCATCGATTCTACAAGTCGTCGAAGAGTAGACGAGAGAAAGGTGTAAACGTTTTCTCTCAGAACTGCGCGAAGACTTGTATTTCGGCTCAAAACAACGGGATACATCGTTTTAGATCAAAACTAGCAAGATTAACGAGCATTGATTTTACAAGTCGTCGAAGAGTAGACGAGAGAAAGGTGTAAACTTTTTCTCCCAGAACTGCGCGAAAACTTGTATTGCGGCTCAAAACAATGGGATACATCGTTTTAGATCAAGACAAGCAAAATTCGCGAGCATCAATTTTACAAATCGTCGAAGAGTAGACGAGAAAAAGCTGTAAACTTTTTGTCTCAGAACTGCGCGAAAACTTGTATTCCGGCTCAAATCAACGGGATACATCGTTTTACATCGAAACTAGCACAATTAACGAGCATCGATTTTACAAGTCGTCGAAGAGTAGACGAGAGAAAGGTGTAAACTTTTTCTCTCAGAACTGCGCGAAAACTCGTATTCCGGCTCAAAACAACGGTTTACACTGTTTTAGAGCGAAACTATCAAGATTCACGAGCATCGATTTTACAAGTCGTCGAAGAGTAGACGAGAGAAAGGTGTAAACTTTTTTCTCTCAGAACTGCGCGAAAACTTGTATTCCGGCTCAAAACAACGGGATACATCGTTTTAGATCGAAAGTAGCAAAATTCACCAGCATTAATTTAACAAGTCGTCGAAGAGTAGACGAGAGAAAGGTGTAAACTTTTTCTCTCAGAACTGCGCGAAAACTTGTATTGCGGCTCAAAACAATGGGATACATCGTTTTAGATCAAGACAAGCAAAATTCGCGAGCATCGATTTTACAAATCGTCGAAGAGTAGACGAGAGAAAGATGTAAACTTTTTCTCTCAGAACTGCGCGAAAACTTGTATTCCGACTCAAAACAACGGGATACATCGTTTTAGATCGAAACTAGCACGATTAACGAGCATCGATTTTACAAGTCGTCGAAGAGTAGACGAGAGAAAGGGGTAAACGTTTTCTCTCAGAACTGCGCGAAAACTCGTATTCCGTCTCAAAACAACGGGATACATTGTTTTGGAACGAAACTATCAACATTCACGAGCGTCGATTTTACAAGTCGTCGAAGAGTAGACGAGAGAAAGGTGTAAACTTTTTCTCTCAGAACTGCGCGAAAACATGTATTCCGGCTCAAAACAACGGGATACATCGTTTTAGAGCGATACTATCAAGATTCACGAGCATCGATTCTACAAGTCGTCGAAGAGTAGACGAGAGAAAGATGTAAACTTTTTCTCTCAGAACTGCGCGAAAACTTGTATTCCGGCTCAAAACAACGGGATACATCGTTTTAGATCGAAACTAGCACGATTAACGAGCATCGATTTTACAAGTCGTCGAAGAGTATACGAGAGAAAGGGGTAAACGTTTTCTCTCAGAACTGCGCGAAAACTCGTATTCCGTCTCAAAACAACGGGATACATTGTTTTAGTACGAAACTATCAACATTCACGAGCGTCGATTTTACAAGTCGTCGAAGAGTAGACGAGAGAAAGGTGCAAACTTTTTCTCTCAGAACTGCGCGAAAACTTGTATTTCGGCTCAAAACAACGGGATACATCGTTTTAGATCGAAACTAGCAAGATTCACGAGCATCGATTTTACAAGTCGTCGCAGAGTAGACGAGAGAAAGGTGTAAATTTTTCTCTCAGAACTGCGCGAAAACTTGTATTCCGGCTCAAAACAACGGAATACATCGTTTTAGATCGAAACTATCAAGATTCACGAGCATCGATTTTACAAGTCGTCGAAGAGTAGACGAGAGAAAGGTGTAAACTTTTTCTCTCAGAACTGTGCAAAAACTTGTATTCCAGCTCAAAGCAATGGGATACATCGTTTTAGATTGAAACTAGAAAGATTCACGAGCATCGATTTTACAAGTCGTCGAAGAGTAGACGAGAGAAAGGGGTAAACGTTTTCTCTCAGAACTGCGCGAAAACTCGTATTCCGTCTCAAAACAACGGGATACATTGTTTTAGAACGAAACTATCAAGATTCACCAGCATCGATTTTACAAGTCGTCGAAGAGTAGACGAGAGAAAGGTGTAAATTTTTCTCTCAGAACTGCGCGAAAACTTGTATTCCGGCTCAAAAGAACGGAATACATCGTTTTAGATCGAAACTATCAAGATTCACGAGCATCGATTTTACAAGTCGTCGATGAGTAGACGAGAGAAAGGTGTAAACTTTTTCTCTCAGAACTGCGCGAAAAATTGTATTTCAGCTCAAAACAACGGGATACATCGTTTTAGATCAAAAGTAGCAAAATTCACGAGCATCAATTTAACAAGTCGTCGAAGAGTAGACGAGAGAAAGGTGTAAACTTTTTCTCTCAGAACTGCGCGAAAACTTGTATTCCAGCTCAAAACAACAGGATACATCGTTTTAGATCGAAACTAGCAAAATTCACGAGCATCAATTTTACAAGTCGTCGAAGAGTAGACGAGAGAAAGGTGTAAACTTTTTCTCTCAGAACTGCGCGAAAACTTGTATTCCGGCTCAAAACCACGGGATACATCGTTTTAGATCGAAAGTAGCAAAATTCACCAGCATCAATTTAACAAGTCGTCGAAGAGTAGACGAGAGAAAGGTGTAAACGTTTTCTCCCAGAACTGCGCGAAAACTTGTATTGCGGCTCAAAACAATGGGATACATCGTTTTAGATCAAGACAAGCAAAATTCGCGAGCATCGATTTTACAAATCGTCGAAGAGTAGACGAGAAAAAGCTGTAAACTTTTTGTCTCAGAACTGCGCGAAAACTTGTATTCCGGCTCAAATCAACGGGATACATCGTTTTACATCGAAACTAGCACAATTAACGAGCATCGATTTTACAAGTCGTCGAAGAGTAGACGAGAGAAAGGTGTAAACTTTTTCTCTCAGAACTGCGCGAAAACTCGTATTCCGGCTCAAAACAACGGTTTACACTGTTTTAGAGCGAAACTATCAAGATTCACGAGCATCGATTTTACAAGTCGTCGAAGAGTAGACGAGAGAAAGGTGTAAACTTTTTTCTCTCAGAACTGCGCGAAAACTTGTATTCCGGCTCAAAACAACGGGATACATCGTTTTAGATCGAAAGTAGCAAAATTCACCAGCATTAATTTAACAAGTCGTCGAAGAGTAGACGAGAGAAAGGTGTAAACTTTTTCTCTCAGAACTGCGCGAAAACTTGTATTCCGGCTCAAAACAACGGGATACATCGTTTTAGATTGAAACTAGCAAGATTCACGAGCATCGATTTTATAAGTCGTCGCAGAGTAGACGAGAGAAAGGTGTAAATTTTTCTCTCAGAACTGCGCGAAAACTTGTATTCCGGCTCAAACCAACGGAATACATCGTTTTAGATCGAAACTAGCAAGTTTAACGAGCATCGATTTTACAAGTCGTCGAAGAGTAGACGAGAGAAAGGTGTAAACTTTTTCTCTCAGAACTGCGCGAAAACTTGTATTCCGGCTCAAAACAACGGGATACATCGTTTTAGATCGAAACTATCAAGATTCACGAGCATCGATTTTGCAAGTCGTCGAAGAGTAGACGAGAGAAAGGTGTAAACTTTTTCTCTCAGAACTGCGCGAAAACTTGTATTGCGGCTCAAAACAACGGGATACATCGTTTTAGATCGAAACTAGCACGATTAACGAGCATCGATTTTACAAGTCGTCGAAGAGTAGACGAGAAAAAGGTGTAAACTTTTTCTCTCAGAACTGCGCGAAAACTCGTATTCGGGCTCAAAACAAAGGGATACATTGTTTTAGAGCGAAACTATCAAGATTCACGAGCATCGATTTTACAAGTCGTCGAAGAGTAGACGAGAGAAAGGTGTAAACTTTTTCTCTCAGAACTGCGCGAAAACTTGTATTCCGGCTCAAAACAACGGGATACATCGTTTTAGATCGAAACTAGCAAGATTCACGAGCATCGATTTTACAAGTCGTCGCAGAGTAGACAAGAGAAAGATGTAAACTTTTTCTCTCAGAACTGCGCGAAAACTTGTATTCCGGCTCAAAACAACGGGATACACCGTTTTAGATCAAAACTAGCAAGATTCACGAGCATCGATTTTACAAGTCGACGAAAAGTAGACGAGAAAAAGGTGTAAACTTTTTCTCTCAGAACTGCGCTAAAACTTGTATTCCGGCTCGAAACAACGGGATACATCGTTTTAGATCGAAACTAGCACGATTAACGAGCATCGATTTTACAAGTCGTCGAAGAGTAGACGAGAGAAAGGTGTAAACTTTTTCTCTCAGAACTGCGCGAAAACTTGTATTCCGGCTCAAAACAACGGGATACATCGTTTTAGAGCGATACTGTCAAGATTCACGAGCATAGATTCTACAAGTCGTCGAAGAGTAGACGAGAGAAAGGTGTAAACTTTTTCTCTCAGAACTGCGCGAAGACTTGTATTTCGGCTCAAAACAACGGGATACATCGTTTTAGATCAAAACTAGCAAGATTAACGAGCATTGATTTTACAAGTCGACGAAGAGTAGACGAGAGAAAGGTGTAAACGTTTTCTCTCAGAACTGCGCGAAAACTTGTATTCCGGCTCAAAACAATGGGATACATCGTTTCAGATCGAAACTAGCACAATTAACGAGCATCCATTTTACAAGTCGTCGAAGAGTAGACGAGAGATAGGTGTAAACTTTTTCTCTCAGAACTGCGCGAAAACTTTTATTCCGGCTCAAAACAACGGGATACATTGTTTTAGAGCGAAACTATCAACATTCACGATCATCGATTTTAAATTCGTCGAAGAGTAGACGAGAGAAAGGTGTAAACTTTTTCTCTCAGAACTGCGCGAAAACTTGTATTCTGGCTCAAAACAACGGGATACATCGTTTTAGATCGAAACTAGCACGATTAACGAGCATCGATTTTACAAGTCGTCGAAGAGTATACGAGAGAAAGGGGTAAACGTTTTCTCTCAGAACTGCGCGAAAACTCGTATTCCGTCTCAAAACAACGGGATACATCGTTTTAGATCGAAACAATCAAGATTCACGAGCATCGATTTTACAAGTCGTCGAAGAGTAGACGAGAGAAAGGTGTAAACTTTTTCTCTCAGAACTGCGCGAAAACTTGTATTTCGGCTCAAAACAACGGGATACATCGTTTTAGATCGAAACTAGCAAGATTCACGAGCATCGATTTTACAAGTCGTCGAAGAGAACGAGAGAAAGGTGTAAACTTTTCCTCTCAGAACTGCGCAAAATTTTGTATTCCGGCTCAAAACAACGGGATACATCGTTTTAGATCGAAACTAGCAAGATTCACGAGCATCAATTTTACAAGTCGTCGAAGAGTAGACGAGAGAAAGGTGAAAACTTTTTCTCTCAGAACTGCGCGAAGACTTGAATTCCGGCTGAAAACAACGGGATACATCGTTTTAGATCGAAACTAGCAAGATTAACGAGCATTGATTTTACAAGTCGACGAAGAGTAGACGAGAGAAAGGTGTAAACTTTTTCTCTCAGAACTGCGCAAAAATTTGTAATCTGGCTCAAAACAACGGGATACATCGTTTTAGATCGAAACTAGCAAGATTCACGAGCATCGATTTTACAAGTCGTCGAAGAGTAGACGAGAGAAAGGTGTAAACTTTTTCTCTCAGAACTGCGCGAAGACTTGTATTTCGGCTCAAAACAACGGGATACATCGTTTTAGATCAAAACTAGCAAGATTAACGAGCATTGATTTTACAAGTCGACGAAGAGTAGACGAGAGAAAGGTGTAAACGTTTTCTCTCAGAACTGCGCGAAAACTTGTATTCCGGCTCAAAACAATGGGATACATCGTTTCAGATCGAAACTAGCACAATTAACGAGCATCCATTTTACAAGTCGTCGAAGAGTAGACGAGAGATAGGTGTAAACTTTTTCTCTCAGAACTGCGCGAAAACTTTTATTCCGGCTCAAAACAACGGGATACATTGTTTTAGAGCGAAACTATCAACATTCACGATCATCGATTTTACAAGTCGTCGAAGAGTAGACGAGAGAAAGGTGTAAACTTTTTCTCTCAGAACTGCGCGAAAACTTGTATTCCGGCTCAAAACAACGGGATACATCGTTTTAGATCGAAACAATCAAGATTCACGAGCATCAATTTTACAAGTCGTCGAAGAGTAGACGAGAGAAAGGTGTAAACTTTTTCTCTCAGAACTGCGCGAAAGCTTGTATTCCGGCTCAAAACAAAGGGATACATCGTTTTAGATCGAAACAATCAAGATTCACGAGCATCAATTTTACAAGTCGTCGAAGAGTAGACGAGAGAAAGGTGTAAACTTTTTCTCTCAGAACTGCGCGAAAAATTGTATTCCGGCTCAAAACAACGGGATACATCGTTTTAGATCGAAAGTAGCACAATTCACGAGCATCGATTTAACAAGTCGTCGAAGAGTAGACGAGAGAAAGGTGTAAACTTTTTCTCTCATAACTGCGCGAAAACTCGTATTCCGGCTCAAAACAACGGGATACATTGTTTTAGAGCGAAACTATCAAATTCACGAGCATCGATTTGACAAGTCGTCGAAGAGTAGACGAGAGAAAGGTGTAAACTTTTTCTCTCACAACTGCGCGAAAAATTGTATTCCGGCTCAAAACAACGGGATACATTGTTTTAGATCGAAAGTAGCAAAATTCACGAGCATCGATTTAACAAGTCGTCGAAGAGTAGACGAGAGAAAGGTGTAAACTTTTTCTCTCGGAACTGCGCGAATACTTGTATTCCAGCCCAAACAACGGGATACATCGTTTTCGATTGAAACTAGCAAGATTCACGAGCATCGATTTTACATGTCGTCGAAGAGAACGAGAGAAAGGTGTAAACTTTTTCTCTCAGAACTGCGCAAAAACTTGTATTCCGGCTCAAAACAACGGGATACATCGTTTTAGATCGAAACTAGCAAGATTAACGAGCATCGATTTTACAAGTCGACGAAGAGTAGACGAGAGAAAGGTGTAAACTTTTTCTCTCAGAACTGCGCGAAAACTTGTATTCCGGCTCAAAACAACGGGATACATCGTTTTAGATCGAAACTAGCAAGATTCACGAGCATCGATTTTACAAGTCGTCGAAGAGTAGACGAGAGAAAGGTGTAAACTTTTTCTCATAACTGCGCGAAGACTTGTATTCCGGCTCAAAACAACGGGATATATCGTTTTAGATCGAAACTAGCAAGATTAACGAGCATCGATTTTACAAGTCGACGAAGAGTAGACGAGAGAAAGGTGTAAACTTTTTCTCTCAGAACTGCGCGGAAACTTGTATTCCGGCTCAAAACAACGGGATACATCGTTTTAGATCGAAACTAGCACGATTAAAGAGCATCGATTTTACAAGTCGTCGAAGAGTAGACGAGAGATAGGTGTAAACTTTTTCTCTCAGAACTGCGCGAAAACTTGTATTCCGGCTCAAAACAACGGGATACATTGTTTTAGAGCAAAACTATTAAGATTCACGAGCATCGATTTTACAAGTCGTCGAAGAGTAGACGAGAGAAAGGTGTAAACTTTTTCTCTCAGAACTGCGCGAAAACTTGTATTCCGGCTCATAACAACGGGATACATTGTTTTAGATCGAAATTAGCAAGATTCACGAGCATCGATTTTACAAGTCGTCGCAGAGTAGACGAGAGAAAGGTGTAAACTTTTTCTCTCAGAACTGCGCGAAAACTTGTATTCCGGCTCAAAACAACGGGATACATCGTTTTAGGTCGAAACTAGCAAAATTCACGTGCATCGATTTTACAAGTCGTCGAAGAGTAGACGAGAGAAACGTGTAAACTTTTTCTCTCAGAACTGCGAGAAAACTTGTATTTCGGCTCAAAACAACGGGATACATCGTTTTAGATCGAAACTAGCAAGATTCACGAGCATCGATTTTACAAGTCGTCGAAGAGTAGACGAGAAAAAGGTGTAAACGTTTTCTCTCAGAACTGCGCGAAAACTTGTATTCCGGCTCAAAACAACGGGATACATCGTTTTAGAACGAAACTAGCACGATTAACGAGCATCAATTTTACAAGTCGTCGAAGAGTAGACGAGAGATAGGTGTAAACTTTTTCTCTCAGAACTGCGCGAAAACTTGTATTCCGGCTCAAAACAACGGGATACATTGTTTTCGATTGAAACTAGCAAGATTCACGAGCATCGATTTTACATGTCGTCGAAGAGAACGAGAGAAAGGTGTAAACTTTTTCTCTCAGAACTGCGCAAAAACTTGTATTCCGGCTCAAAACAACGGGATACATCGTTTTAGATCGAAACTAGCAAGATTAACGAGCATCGATTTTACAAGTCGACGAAGAGTAGACGACAGAAAGGTGTAAACTTTTTCTCTCAGAACTGCGCGAAAACTTGTATTCCGGCTCAAAACAACGGGATACATCGTTTTAGACCGAAACTAGCACGATTAAAGAGCATCGATTTTACAAGTCGTCGAAGAGTAGACGAGAGATAGGTGTAAACTTTTTCTCTCAGAACTGCGCGAAAACTTGTATTCCGGCTCAAAACAACGGGATACATCGTTTTAGATCGAAACTAGCACAATTAACGAGCATCGATTTTACAAGTCGTCGAAGAGTAGACGAGAGATAGGTGTAAACTTTTTCTCTCAGAACTGCGCGAAAACTTTTATTCCGGCTCAAAACAACGGGATACATCGTTTTAGATCGAAACAATCAAGATTCACGAGCATCAATTTTACAAGTCGTCGAAGAGTAGACGAGAGAAAGGTGTAAACTTTTTCTCTCAGAACTGCGCGAAAGCTTGTATTCCGGCTCAAAACAAAGGGATACATCGTTTTAGATCGAAACAATCAAGATTCACGAGCATCAATTTTACAAGTCGTCGAAGAGTAGACGAGAGAAAGGTGTAAACTTTTTCTCTCAGAACTGCGCGAAAAATTGTATTCCGGCTCAAAACAACGGGATACATCGTTTTAGATCGAAAGTAGCACAATTCACGAGCATCGATTTAACAAGTCGTCGAAGAGTAGACGAGAGAAAGGTGTAAACTTTTTCTCTCATAACTGCGCGAAAACTCGTATTCCGGCTCAAAACAACGGGATACATTGTTTTAGAGCAAAACTATTAAGATTCACGAGCATCGATTTTACAAGTCGTCGAAGAGTAGACGAGAGAAAGGTGTAAACTTTTTCTCTCAGAACTGCGCGAAAACTTGTATTCCGGCTCATAACAACGGGATACATTGTTTTAGATCGAAATTAGCAAGATTCACGAGCATCGATTTTACAAGTCGTCGCAGAGTAGACGAGAGAAAGGTGTAAACTTTTTCTCTCAGAACTGCGCGAAAACTTGTATTCCGGCTCAAAACAACGGGATACATCGTTTTAGGTCGAAACTAGCAAAATTCACGTGCATCGATTTTACAAGTCGTCGAAGAGTAGACGAGAGAAACGTGTAAACTTTTTCTCTCAGAACTGCGAGAAAACTTGTATTTCGGCTCAAAACAACGGGATACATCGTTTTAGATCGAAACTAGCAAGATTCACGAGCATCGATTTTACAAGTCGTCGAAGAGTAGACGAGAAAAAGGTGTAAACGTTTTCTCTCAGAACTGCGCGAAAACTTGTATTCCGGCTCAAAACAACGGGATACATCGTTTTAGAACGAAACTAGCACGATTAACGAGCATCAATTTTACAAGTCGTCGAAGAGTAGACGAGAGATAGGTGTAAACTTTTTCTCTCAGAACTGCGCGAAAACTTGTATTCCGGCTCAAAACAACGGGATACATTGTTTTCGATTGAAACTAGCAAGATTCACGAGCATCGATTTTACATGTCGTCGAAGAGAACGAGAGAAAGGTGTAAACTTTTTCTCTCAGAACTGCGCAAAAACTTGTATTCCGGCTCAAAACAACGGGATACATCGTTTTAGATCGAAACTAGCAAGATTAACGAGCATCGATTTTACAAGTCGACGAAGAGTAGACGACAGAAAGGTGTAAACTTTTTCTCTCAGAACTGCGCGAAAACTTGTATTCCGGCTCAAAACAACGGGATACATCGTTTTAGATCGAAACTAGCACGATTAAAGAGCATCGATTTTACAAGTCGTCGAAGAGTAGACGAGAGATAGGTGTAAACTTTTTCTCTCAGAACTGCGCGAAAACTTGTATTCCGGCTCAAAACAACGGGATACATCGTTTTAGATCGAAACTAGCACAATTAACGAGCATCGATTTTACAAGTCGTCGAAGAGTAGACGAGAGATAGGTGTAAACTTTTTCTCTCAGAACTGCGCGAAAACTTTTATTCCGGCTCAAAACAACGGGATACATTGTTTTAGAGCGAAACTATCAACATTCACGAGCATCGATTTTACAAGTCGTCGAAGAGTAGACGAGAGAAAGGTGTAAACTTTTTCTCTCAGAACTGCTCGAAAACTTGTATTCCGGCTAAAAACAACGGGATACATCGTTTTAGATCGAAACTAGCAAGATTCACGAGCATCGATTTTACATGTCGTCGACGAGAACGAGAGAAAGGTGTAAACTTTTTCTCTCAGAACTGCGCAAAAATTTGTATTCCGGCTCGAACAACGGGATACATCGTTTTAGATCGAAACTAGCAAGATTCACGAGCATCAATTTTACAAGTCGTCGAAGAGTAGACGAGAGAAATGTGAAAACTTTTTCTCTCAGAACTGCGCGAAGACTTGTATTCCGGCTGAAAACAACAGGATACATCGTTTTAGATCGAAACTAGCAAGATTAACGAGCATTGATTTTACAAGTCGACGAAGAGTAGACGAGAGAAAGGTGTAAACTTTTTCTCTCAGAACTGCGCAAAAATTTGTATTCCGGCTCAAAACAACGGGATACATCGTTTTAGATCGAAACTAGCAAGATTCACGAGCATCGATTTTACAAGTCGTCGAAGAGTAGACGAGAGAAAGGTGTAAACTTTTTCTCTCAGAACTGCGCGAAGACTTGTATTCCGGCTCAAAACAACGGGATACATCGTTTTAGATCAAAACTAGCAAGATTAACGAGCATTGATTTTACAAGTCGACGAAGAGTAGACGAGAGAAAGGTGTAAACGTTTTCTCTCAGAACTGCGCGAAAACTTGTATTCCGGCTCAAAACAATGGGATACATCGTTTCAGATCGAAACTAGCACAATTAACGAGCATCCATTTTACAAGTCGTCGAAGAGTAGACGAGAGATAGGTGTAAACTTTTTCTCTCAGAACTGCGCGAAAACTTTTATTCCGGCTCAAAACAACGGGATACATTGTTTTAGAGCGAAACTATCAACATTCACGATCATCGATTTTACAAGTCGTCGAAGAGTAGACGAGAGAAAGGTGTAAACTTTTTCTCTCAGAACTGCGCGAAAACTTGTATTCCGGCTCAAAACAACGGGATACATCGTTTTAGATCGAAACTAGCAAGTTTCACGAGCATCGATTTTACAAGTCGTCGAAGAGTAGACGAGAGATAGGTGTAAACTTTTTCTCTCAGAAGTGCGCGAAAACTTGTATTCCGGCTCAAAACAACGGGATACATCGTTTTAGATCGAAACAATCAAGATTCACGAGCATCGATTTTACAAGTCGTCGAAGAGTAGACGAGAGAAAGGTGTAAACTTTTTCTCTCAGAACTGCGCGAAAGCTTGTATTCCGGCTCAAAACAAAGGGATACATCGTTTTAGATCGAAACAATCAAGATTCACGAGCATCGACTTTACAAGTCGTCGAAGAGTAGACGAGAGAAAGGTGTAAACTTTTTCTCTCAGAACTGCGCGAAAAATTGTATTCCGGCTCAAAACAACGGGATACATCGTTTTAGATCGAAAGTAGCACAATTCACGAGCATCGATTTAACAAGTCGTCGAAGAGTAGACGAGAGAAAGGTGTAAACTTTTTCTCTCATAACTGCGCGAAAACTCGTATTCCGGCTCAAAACAACGGGATACATTGTTTTAGAGCGAAACTATCAAATTCACGAGCATCGATTTTACAAGTCGTCGAAGAGTAGACGAGAGAAAGGTGTAAACTTTTTCTCTCAGAACTGCGCGAAAAATTGTATTCCGGCTCAAAACAACGGGATACATTGTTTTAGATCGAAAGTAGCAAAATTCACGAGCATCGATTTAACAAGTCGTCGAAGAGTAGACGAGAGAAAGGTGTAAACTTTTTCTCTCGGAACTGCGCGAATACTTGTATTCCAGCCCAAACAACGGGATACATCGTTTTAGATCGAAACTAGCAAAATTCACGAGCATCAATTTTACAAGTCGTCGAAGAGTAGACGAGAGAAAGGTGTAAACTTTTTCTCTCAGAACTGCGCGAAAACTTGTATTCCGGCTCAAAACAACGGGATACATCGTTTTAGATCGAAAGTAGCAAAATTCTCGAGCATCGATTTAACAAGTCGTCGAAGAGTAGACGTGAGAAAGGTGTAAACTTTTTCTATCAGAACTGCGCAAAAATTTGTATTCCGGCTCAAAACAATGGGATACATCGTTTTAGATCGAAACTAGCAAGATTCACGAGCATCGATTTTACAAGTCGTCGAAGAGTAGACGAGAGAAAGGTGTAAACGTTTTCTCTCAGAACTGCGCGAAAACTTGTATTCCGGCTCAAAACAACGGGATACATCGTTTTAGATCGAAACTAGCACGATTAAAGAGCATCGATTTTACAAGTCGTCGAAGAGTAGACGAGAGATAGGTGTAAACTTTTTCTCTCAGAACTGCGCGAAAACTTGTATTCCGGCTCAAAACAACGGGATACATCGTTTTAGATCGAAACTAGCACAATTAACGAGCATCGATTTTACAAGTCGTCGAAGAGTAGACGAGAGATAGGTGTAAACTTTTTCTCTCAGAACTGCGCGAAAACTTTTATTCCGGCTCAAAACAACGGGATACATTGTTTTAGAGCGAAACTATCAACATTCACGAGCATCGATTTTACAAGTCGTCGAAGAGTAGACGAGAGAAAGGTGTAAACTTTTTCTCTCAGAACTGCTCGAAAACTTGTATTCCGGCTAAAAACAACGGGATACATCGTTTTAGATCGAAACTAGCAAGATTCACGAGCATCGATTTTACATGTCGTCGACGAGAACGAGAGAAAGGTGTAAACTTTTTCTCTCAGAACTGCGCAAAAATTTGTATTCCGGCTCGAACAACGGGATACATCGTTTTAGATCGAAACTAGCAAGATTCACGAGCATCAATTTTACAAGTCGTCGAAGAGTAGACGAGAGAAATGTGAAAACTTTTTCTCTCAGAACTGCGCGAAGACTTGTATTCCGGCTGAAAACAACGGGATACATCGTTTTAGATCGAAACTAGCAAGATTAACGAGCATTGATTTTACAAGTCGACGAAGAGTAGACGAGAGAAAGGTGTAAACTTTTTCTCTCAGAACTGCGCAAAAATTTGTATTCCGGCTCAAAACAACGGGATACATCGTTTTAGATCGAAACTAGCAAGATTCACGAGCATCGATTTTACAAGTCGTCGAAGAGTAGACGAGAGAAAGGTGTAAACTTTTTCTCTCAGAACTGCGCGAAGACTTGTATTCCGGCTCAAAACAACGGGATACATCGTTTTAGATCAAAACTAGCAAGATTAACGAGCATTGATTTTACAAGTCGACGAAGAGTAGACGAGAGAAAGGTGTAAACGTTTTCTCTCAGAACTGCGCGAAAACTTGTATTCCGGCTCAAAACAATGGGATACATCGTTTCAGATCGAAACTAGCACAATTAACGAGCATCCATTTTACAAGTCGTCGAAGAGTAGACGAGAGATAGGTGTAAACTTTTTCTCTCAGAACTGCGCGAAAACTTTTATTCCGGCTCAAAACAACGGGATACATTGTTTTAGAGCGAAACTATCAACATTCACGATCATCGATTTTACAAGTCGTCGAAGAGTAGACGAGAGAAAGGTGTAAACTTTTTCTCTCAGAACTGCGCGAAAACTTGTATTCCGGCTCAAAACAACGGGATACATCGTTTTAGATCGAAACTAGCAAGTTTCACGAGCATCGATTTTACAAGTCGTCGAAGAGTAGACGAGAGATAGGTGTAAACTTTTTCTCTCAGAAGTGCGCGAAAACTTGTATTCCGGCTCAAAACAACGGGATACATCGTTTTAGATCGAAACAATCAAGATTCACGAGCATCGATTTTACAAGTCGTCGAAGAGTAGACGAGAGAAAGGTGTAAACTTTTTCTCTCAGAACTGCGCGAAAGCTTGTATTCCGGCTCAAAACAAAGGGATACATCGTTTTAGATCGAAACAATCAAGATTCACGAGCATCGACTTTACAAGTCGTCGAAGAGTAGACGAGAGAAAGGTGTAAACTTTTTCTCTCAGAACTGCGCGAAAAATTGTATTCCGGCTCAAAACAACGGGATACATCGTTTTAGATCGAAAGTAGCACAATTCACGAGCATCGATTTAACAAGTCGTCGAAGAGTAGACGAGAGAAAGGTGTAAACTTTTTCTCTCATAACTGCGCGAAAACTCGTATTCCGGCTCAAAACAACGGGATACATTGTTTTAGAGCGAAACTATCAAATTCACGAGCATCGATTTTACAAGTCGTCGAAGAGTAGACGAGAGAAAGGTGTAAACTTTTTCTCTCAGAACTGCGCGAAAAATTGTATTCCGGCTCAAAACAACGGGATACATTGTTTTAGATCGAAAGTAGCAAAATTCACGAGCATCGATTTAACAAGTCGTCGAAGAGTAGACGAGAGAAAGGTGTAAACTTTTTCTCTCGGAACTGCGCGAATACTTGTATTCCAGCCCAAACAACGGGATACATCGTTTTAGATCGAAACTAGCAAAATTCACGAGCATCAATTTTACAAGTCGTCGAAGAGTAGACGAGAGAAAGGTGTAAACTTTTTCTCTCAGAACTGCGCGAAAACTTGTATTCCGGCTCAAAACAACGGGATACATCGTTTTAGATCGAAAGTAGCAAAATTCTCGAGCATCGATTTAACAAGTCGTCGAAGAGTAGACGTGAGAAAGGTGTAAACTTTTTCTATCAGAACTGCGCAAAAATTTGTATTCCGGCTCAAAACAATGGGATACATCGTTTTAGATCGAAACTAGCAAGATTCACGAGCATCGATTTTACAAGTCGTCGAAGAGTAGACGAGAGAAAGGTGTAAACGTTTTCTCTCAGAACTGCGCGAAGACTTGTATTCCGGCTCAAAACAACGGGATACATCGTTTTAGATCGAAACTAGCAAGATTAACGAGCATTGATTTTACAAGTCGACGAAGAGTAGACGAGAGAAAGGTGTAAACTTTTTCTCTCAGAACTGCTCGAAAACTTGTATTCCGGCTCAAAACAACGGGATACATCGTTTTAGATCGAAACTATCAAGATTCACGAGCATCAATTTTACAAGTCGTCGAAGAGTAGACGAGAGAAAGGTGTAAACTTTTTCTCTCAGAACTGCGCGAAAAATTGTATTCCGGCTCAAACCAACGGGATACATCGTTTTAGATCGAAACTAGCACAATTAACGAGCATCGATTTTACAAGTCGTCGAAGAGTAGACGAGAGATAGGTGTAAACTTGTTCTCTCAGAACTGCGCGAAAACTTTTATTCCGGCTCAAAACAACGGGATACATTGTTTTAGAGCGAAACTAGCAAGATTCACGAGCATCGATTTTACAAGTCGTCGAAGAGTGGACGAGAGAAAGGTGTAAACTTTTTCTCTCAGAACTGCGCGAAAACTTCTATTCCGGATCAAAACAACGGGATACATCGTTTTGATCGAAACTAGCAAGATTCACGAGCATCGATTTTACAAGTCGTCGCAGAGTAGACGAGAGAAAGGTGTAAACTTTTTCTCTCAGAACTGCGCGAAAACTTGTATTCCGGCTCAAAACAACGGGATACATCATTTTAGATCGAAACTATTAAGATTCACGAGCATCGATTTTACAAGTCGTCGAAGAGTATACGAGAGAAAGGTGTAAACTTTTTCTCTCAGAACTGCGCGAAAAATTGTATTCCGGCTCAAAACAACGGGATACATCGTTTTAGATCGAAAGTAGCAAAATTCACGAGCATCGATTTAACAAGTCGTCGAAGAGTAGACGAGAGAAAGGAGTGAACTTTTTCTCTCAGAACTGCGCGAAAACACGTATTCCGGCTCAAAACAACGGAATACATTGTTTTAGAGCGAAACTATCAAAATTCACGAGCATCGATTTTACAAGTCGTCGCAGAGTAGACGAGAGAAAGGTGTAAACTTTTTCTCTCAGAACTGCGCGAAAAATTGTATTCCGGCTCAAAACAACGGGATACATCGTTTTAGATCGAAAGTAGCAAAATTCACGAGCATCGATTTAACAAGTCGTCGAAGAGTAGACGAGAGAAAGGTGTAAACTTTTTCTCTCAGAACTGCGCGAATACTTGTATTCCAGCTCAAAACAACGGGATACATCGTTTTAGATTGAAACTAGCAAAATTCACGAGCATCAATTTTACAAGTCGTCGAAGAGTAGACGAGAGAAAGGTGTAAACTTTTTCTCTCAGAACTGCGCGAAAACTTGTATTCCGGCTCAAAACAACGGGATACATCGTTTTAGATCGAAAGTAGCAAAATTCTCGAGCATCGATTTAACAAGTCGTCTCAGAACTGCGAAGAGTAGACGAGAGAAAGGTGTAAACTTTTTCTCTCAGAACTGCGCGAAAACTTCTATTCCGGATCAAAACAACGGGATACATCGTTTTGATCGAAACTAGCAAGATTCACGAGCATCGATTTTACAAGTCGTCGCAGAGTAGACGAGAGAAAGGTGTAAACTTTTTCTCTCAGAACTGCGCGAAAACTTCTATTCCGGATCAAAACAACGGGATACATCGTTTTGATCGAAGCTAGCAAGATTCACGAGCATCGATTTTACAAGTCGTCGCAGAGTAGACGAGAGAAAGGTGTAAACTTTTTCTCTCAGAACTGCGCGAAAACTTGTATTCCGGCTCAAACCAACGGGATACATCGTTTTAGATCGAAACTATCAAGATTCACGAGCATCGATTTTACAAGTCGTCGAAGAGTAGACGAGAGAAAGGTGTAAACTTTTTCTCTCAGAACTGCGCGAAAACTTGTATTCCGGCTCAAAACAACGGGATACATCATTTTAGATCGAAACTATCAAAATTCACGAGCATCGATTTTACAAGTCGTCGAAGAGTAGACGAGAGAAAGGTGTAAACTTTTTCTCTCAGAACTGCGCGAAAAATTGTATTCCGGCTCAAAACAACGGGATACATCGTTTTAGATCGAAACTAGCAAAATTCACGAGCATCAATTTTACAAGTCGTCGAAGAGTAGACGAGAGAAAGGTGTAAACTTTTTCTCTCAGAACTGCGCGAAAGCTTGTATTCCGGCTCAAAACAAAGGGATACATCGTTTTAGATCGAAACTAGCAAAATTCACGAGCATCAATTTTACAAGTCGTCGAAGAGTAGACGAGAGAAAGGTGTAAACTTTTTCTCTCAGAACTGCGCGAAAACTTGTATTCCGGCTCAAAACAACGGGATACATCGTTTTAGATCGAAAGTAGCAAAATTCTCGAGCATCGATTTAACAAGTCGTCGAAGAGTAGACGTGAGAAAGGTGTAAACTTTTTCTATCAGAACTGCGCAAAAATTTTTATTCCGGCTCAAAACAACGGGATACATCGTTTTAGATCGAAACTAGCAAGATTCACGAGCATCGATTTTACAAGTCGTCGAAGAGTAGACGAGAGAAAGGTGTAAACTTTTTCTCTCAGAACTGCGCGAAAACTTGTATTCCGGCTCAAAACAACGGGATACATCGTTTTAGATCGAAAGTAGCAAAATTCTCGAGCATCGATTTAACAAGTCGTCGAAGAGTAGACGTGAGAAAGGTGTAAACTTTTTCTATCAGAACTGCGCAAAAATTTGTATTCCGGCTCAAAACAACGGGATACATCGTTTTAGATCGAAACTAGCAAGATTCACGAGCATCGATTTTACAAGTCGTCGAAGAGTAGACGAGAGAAAGGTGTAAACGTTTTCTCTCAGAACTGCGCGAAGACTTGTATTCCGGCTCAAAACAACGGGATACATCGTTTTAGATCGAAAGTAGCAAAATTCACGAGCATCGATTTAACAAGTCGTCGAAGAGTAGACGAGAGAAAGGAGTGAACTTTTTCTCTCAGAACTGCGCGAAAACACGTATTCCGGCTCAAAACAACGGAATACATTGTTTTAGAGCGAAACTATCAAAATTCACGAGCATCGATTTTACAAGTCGTCGCAGAGTAGACGAGAGAAAGGTGTAAACTTTTTCTCTCAGAACTGCGCGAAAAATTGTATTCCGGCTCAAAACAACGGGATACATCGTTTTAGATCGAAAGTAGCAAAATTCACGAGCATCGATTTAACAAGTCGTCGAAGAGTAGACGAGAGAAAGGTGTAAACTTTTTCTCTCAGAACTGCGCGAATACTTGTATTCCAGCTCAAAACAACGGGATACTTCGTTTTAGATTGAAACTAGCAAAATTCACGAGCATCAATTTTACAAGTCGTCGAAGAGTAGACGAGAGAAAGGTGTAAACTTTTTCGCTCAGAACTGCGCGAAAACTTGTATTCCGGCTCAAAACAACGGGATACATCGTTTTAGATCGAAAGTAGCAAAATTCTCGAGCATCGATTTAACAAGTCGTCTCAGAACTGCGAAGAGTAGACGAGAGAAAGGTGTAAACTTTTTCTCTCAGAACTGCGCGAAAACTTCTATTCCGGATCAAAACAACGGGATACATCGTTTTGATCGAAACTAGCAAGATTCACGAGCATCGATTTTACAAGTCGTCGCAGAGTAGACGAGAGAAAGGTGTAAACTTTTTCTCTCAGAACTGCGCGAAAACTTCTATTCCGGATCAAAACAACGGGATACATCGTTTTGATCGAAACTAGCAAGATTCACGAGCATCGATTTTACAAGTCGTCGCAGAGTAGACGAGAGAAAGGTGTAAACTTTTTCTCTCAGAACTGCGCGAAAACTTGTATTCCGGCTCAAACCAACGGGATACATCGTTTTAGATCGAAACTATCAAGATTCACGAGCATCGATTTTACAAGTCGTCGAAGAGTAGACGAGAGAAAGGTGTAAACTTTTTCTCTCAGAACTGCGCGAAAACTTGTATTCCGGCTCAAAACAACGGGATACATCATTTTAGATCGAAACTATCAAAATTCACGAGCATCGATTTTACAAGTCGTCGAAGAGTAGACGAGAGAAAGGTGTAAACTTTTTTTCTCAGAACTGCGCGAAAAATTGTATTCCGGCTCAAAACAACGGGATACATTGTTTTAGATCGAAAGTAGCAAAATTCACGAGCATCGATTTAACAAGTCGTCGAAGAGTAGACGAGAGAAAGGTGTAAACTTTTTCTCTCAGAACTGCGCGAAAGCTTGTATTCCGGCTCAAAACAAAGGGATACATCGTTTTAGATCGAAACAATCAAGATTCACGAGCATCGATTTTACAAGTCGTCGAAGAGTAGACGAGAGCAAGGTGTAAACTTTTCCTCTCAGAACTGCGCGAAAAATTGTATTCCGGCTCAAAACAACGGGATACATCGTTTTAGATCGAAAGTAGCAAAATTCTCGAGCATCGATTTAACAAGTCGTCGAAGAGTAGACGGGAGAAAGGTGTAAACTTTTTCACTCAGAACTGCGCAAAAACTTGTATTCCGGCTCAAAACAACGGGATACATCGTTTTAGATCGAAACTAGCAAGATTAACGAGCATCGATTTTACAAGTCGACGAAGAGTAGACGAGAGAAAGGTGTAAACTTTTTCTCTCAGAACTGCGCGAAAACTTGTATTCCGGCTCAAAACAACGGGATACATCGTTTTAGATCGAAACTAGCACGATTAAAGAGCATCGATTTTACAAGTCGTCGAAGAGTAGACGAGAGATAGGTGTAAACTTTTTCTCTCAGAACTGCGCGAAAACTTGTATTCCGGCTCAAAACAACGGGATACATCGTTTTAGATCGAAACTAGCACAATTAACGAGCATCGATTTTACAAGTCGTCGAAGAGTAGACGAGAGATAGGTGTAAACTTTTTCTCTCAGAACTGCGCGAAAACTTTTATTCCGGCTCAAAACAACGGGATACATTGTTTTAGAGCGAAAGTATCAACATTCACGAGCATTGATTTTACAAGTCGTCGAAGAGTAGACGAGAGAAAGGTGTAAACTTTTTCTCTCAGAACTGCGCGAAAACTTGTATTCCGGCTCAAAACAACGGGATACATCGTTTTAGATCGAAACTAGCACGATTAAAGAGCATCGATTTTACAAGTCGTCGAAGAGTAGACGAGAGATAGGTGTAAACTTTTTCTCTCAGAACTGCGCGAAAACTTGTATTCCGGCTCAAAACAACGGGATTCATCGTTTTAGATCGAAACTAGCACGATTAAAGAGCATCGATTTTACAAGTCGTCGAAGAGTAGACGAGAGATAGGTGTAAACTTTTTCTCTCAGAACTGCGCGAAAACTTGTATTCCGGCTCAAAACAACGGGATACATTGTTTTAGAGCGAAACTATTAAGATTCACGAGCATCGATTTTACAAGTCGTCGAAGAGTAGACGAGAGAAAGGTGTAAACTTTTTCTCTCAGAACTGCGCGAAAACTTGTATTCCGGCTCACAACAACGGGATACATTGTTTTAGATCGAAACTAGCAAGATTCACGAGCATCGATTTTACAAGTCGTCGCAGAGTAGACGAGAGAAAGGTGTAAACTTTTTCTCTCAGAACTGCGCGAAAACTTGTATTCCGGCTCAAAACAACGGGATACATCGTTTTAGGTCGAAACTAGCAAAATTCACGTGCATCGATTTTACAAGTCGTCGAAGAGTAGACGAGAGAAACGTGTAAACTTTTTCTCTCAGAACTGCGAGAAAACTTGTATTTCGGCTCAAAACAACGGGATACATCGTTTTAGATCGAAACTAGCAAGATTCACGAGCATCGATTTTACAAGTCGTCGAAGAGTAGACGAGAAAAAGGTGTAAACGTTTTCTCTCAGAACTGCGCGAAAACTTGTATTCCGGCTCAAAACAACGGGATACATCGTTTTAGGTCGAAACTAGCAAAATTCACGTGCATCGATTTTACAAGTCGTCGAAGAGTAGACGAGAGAAACGTGTAAACTTTTTCTCTCAGAACTGCGCGAAAACTTGTATTCCGGCTCAAAACAACGGGATACATTGTTTTAGATCGAAACTAGCAAGATTCACGAGCATCGATTTTACATGTCGTCGAAGAGAACGAGAGGAAGGTGTAAACTTTTTCTCTCAGAACTGCGCAAAAACTTGTATTCCGGCTCAAAACAACGGGATACATCGTTTTAGATCGAAACTAGCAAGATTCACGAGCATCAATTTTACAAGTCGTCGAAGAGTAGACGAGAGATAGGTGTAAACTTTTTCTCTCAGAACTGCGCGAAAACTTGTATTCCGGCTCAAAACAACGGGATTCATCGTTTTAGATCGAAACTAGCACGATTAAAGAGCATCGATTTTACAAGTCGTCGAAGAGTAGACGAGAGATAGGTGTAAACTTTTTCTCTCAGAACTGCGCGAAAACTTGTATTCCGGCTCAAAACAACGGGATACATTGTTTTAGAGCAAAACTATTAAGATTCACGAGCATCGATTTTACAAGTCGTCGAAGAGTAGACGAGAGAAAGGTGTAAACTTTTTCTCTCAGAACTGCGCGAAAACTTGTATTCCGGCTCATAACAACGGGATACATTGTTTTAGATCGAAACTAGCAAGATTCACGAGCATCGATTTTACAAGTCGTCGCAGAGAAGACGAGAGAAAGGTGTAAACTTTTTCTCTCAGAACTGCGCGAAAACTTGTATTCCGGCTCAAAACAACGGGATACATCGTTTTAGGTCGAAACTAGCAAAATTCACGTGCATCGATTTTACAAGTCGTCGAAGAGTAGACGAGAGAAACGTGTAAACTTTTTCTCTCAGAACTGCGCGAAAACTTGTATTCCGGCTCGAAACAACGGGATACATCGTTTTAGATTGAAACTAGCACGATTAACGAGCATCGATTTTACAAGTCGACGAAGAGTAGACGAGAGAAAGGTGTAAACTTTTTCTCTCAGAACTGCGCGAAAACTTGTATTCCGGCTCAAAACAACGGGATACATCGTTTTAGATCGAAACTAGCACGATTAAAGAGCATCGATTTTACAAGTCGTCGAAGAGTAGACGAGAGATAGGTGTAAACTTTTTCTCTCAGAACTGCGCGAAAACTTGTATTCCGGCTCAAAACAACGGGATTCATCGTTTTAGATCGAAACTAGCACGATTAAAGAGCATCGATTTTACAAGTCGTCGAAGAGTAGACGAGAGATAGGTGTAAACTTTTTCTCTCAGAACTGCGCGAAAACTTGTATTCCGGCTCAAAACAACGGGATACATTGTTTTAGAGCGAAACTATTAAGATTCACGAGCATCGATTTTACAAGTCGTCGAAGAGTAGACGAGAGAAAGGTGTAAACTTTTTCTCTCAGAACTGCGCGAAAACTTGTATTCCGGCTCACAACAACGGGATACATTGTTTTAGATCGAAACTAGCAAGATTCACGAGCATCGATTTTACAAGTCGTCGCAGAGTAGACGAGAGAAAGGTGTAAACTTTTTCTCTCAGAACTGCGCGAAAACTTGTATTCCGGCTCAAAACAACGGGATACATCGTTTTAGGTCGAAACTAGCAAAATTCACGTGCATCGATTTTACAAGTCGTCGAAGAGTAGACGAGAGAAACGTGTAAACTTTTTCTCTCAGAACTGCGAGAAAACTTGTATTTCGGCTCAAAACAACGGGATAAACCGTTTTAGATCGAAACTAGCAAGATTCACGAGCATCGATTTTACATGTCGTCGAAGAGTAGACGAGAAAAAGGTGTAAACTTTTTCTCTCAGAACTGCGCGAAAACTTGTATTCCGGCTCAAAACAACGGGATACATCGTTTTAGATCGAAACTAGCAAGATTCACGAGCATCAATTTTACAAGTCGTCGAAGAGTAGACGAGAGATAGGTGTAAACTTTTTCTCTCAGAACTGCGCGAAAACTTGTATTCCGGCTCAAAACAACGGGATACATTGTTTTAGATCGAAACTAGCAAGATTCACGAGCATCGATTTTACATGTCGTCGAAGAGAACGAGAGGAAGGTGTAAACTTTTTCTCTCAGAACTGCGCAAAAACTTGTATTCCGGCTCAAAACAACGGGATACATCGTTTTAGATCGAAACTAGCAAGATTCACGAGCATCAATTTTACAAGTCGTCGAAGAGTAGACGAGAGATAGGTGTAAACTTTTTCTCTCAGAACTGCGCAAAAACTTGTATTCCGGCTCAAAACAACGGGATACATTGTTTTAGATCGAAACTAGCAAGATTCACGAGCATCGATTTTACAAGTCGTCGAAGAGTAGACGAGAGAAAGGTGTAAACTTTTTCTCATAACTGCGCGAAGACTTGTATTCCGGCTCAAAACAACGGGATATGTCGTTTTAGATCGAAACTAGCAAGATTAACGAGCATCGATTTTACAAGTCGACGAAGAGTAGACGAGAGAAAGGTGTAAACTTTTTCTCTCAGAACTGCGCGAAAACTTGTATTCCGGCTCAAAACAACGGGATACATCGTTTTAGATCGAAACTAGCACGATTAAAGAGCATCGATTTTACAAGTCGTCGAAGAGTAGACGAGAGATAGGTGTAAACTTTTTCTCTCAGAACTGCGCGAAAACTTGTATTCCGGCTCAAAACAACGGGATTCATCGTTTTAGATCGAAACTAGCACGATTAAAGAGCATCGATTTTACAAGTCGTCGAAGAGTAGACGAGAGATAGGTGTAAACTTTTTCTCTCAGAACTGCGCGAAAACTTGTATTCCGGCTCAAAACAACGGGATACATTGTTTTAGAGCAAAACTATTAAGATTCACGAGCATCGATTTTACAAGTCGTCGAAGAGTAGACGAGAGAAAGGTGTAAACTTTTTCTCTCAGAACTGCGCGAAAACTTGTATTCCGGCTCATAACAACGGGATACATTGTTTTAGATCGAAACTAGCAAGATTCACGAGCATCGATTTTACAAGTCGTCGCAGAGAAGACGAGAGAAAGGTGTAAACTTTTTCTCTCAGAACTGCGCGAAAACTTGTATTCCGGCTCAAAACAACGGGATACATCGTTTTAGGTCGAAACTAGCAAAATTCACGTGCATCGATTTTACAAGTCGTCGAAGAGTAGACGAGAGAAACGTGTAAACTTTTTCTCTCAGAACTGCGCGAAAACTTGTATTCCGGCTCGAAACAACGGGATACATCGTTTTAGATTGAAACTAGCACGATTAACGAGCATCGATTTTACAAGTCGTCGAAGAGTAGACGAGAAAAAGGTGTAAACGTTTTCTCTCAGAACTGCGCGAAAACTTGTACTCCGGCTCAAAACAACGGGATACATTGTTTTCGATTGAAACTAGCAAGATTCACGAGCATCGATTTTACATGTCGTCGAAGAGAACGAGAGAAAGGTGTAAACTTTTTCTCTCAGAACTGCGCAAAAACTTGTATTCCGGCTCAAAACAACGGGATACATCGTTTTAGATCGAAACTAGCAAGATTAACGAGCATCGATTTCACAAGTCGACGAAGAGTAGACGAGAGAAAGGTGTAAACTTTTTCTCTCAGAACTGCGCGAAAACTTGTATTCCGGCTCAAAACAACGGCATACATCGTTTTAGATCGAAACTAGCACGATTAAAGAGCATCGATTTTACAAGTCGTCGAAGAGTAGACGAGAGATAGGTGTAAACTTTTTCTCTCAGAACTGCGCGAAAACTTGTATTCCGGCTCAAAACAACGGGATACATCGTTTTAGATCGAAACTAGCACAATTAACGAGCATCGATTTTACAAGTCGTCGAAGAGTAGACGAGAGATAGGTGTAAACTTTTTCTCTCAGAACTGCGCGAAAACTTTTATTCCGGCTCAAAACAACGGGATACATTGTTTTAGAGCGAAAGTATCAACATTCACGAGCATTGATTTTACAAGTCGTCGAAGAGTAGACGAGAGAAAGGTGTAAACGTTTTCTCTCAGAACTGCGCGAAAACTTTTATTCCGGCTCAAAACAACGGGATACATTGTTTTAGAGCGAAACTATCAACATTCACAATCATCGATTTTACAAGTCGTCGAAGAGTAGACGAGAGAAAGGTGTAAACTTTTTCTCTCAGAACTGCGCGAAAACTTGTATTCCGGCTCAAAACAACGGGATACATCGTTTTAGATCGAAACTAGCAAGTTTCACGAGCATCGATTTTACAAGTCGTCGAAGAGTAGACGAGAGATAGGTGTAAACTTTTTCTCTCAGAACTGCGCGAAAACTTGTATTCCGGCTCAAAACAACGGGATACATCGTTTTAGATCGAAACAATCAAGATTCACGAGCATCAATTTTACAAGTCGTCGAAGAGTAGACGAGAGAAAGGTGTAATCTTTTTCTCTCAGAACTGCGCGAAAGCTTGTATTCCGGCTCAAAACAAAGGGATACATCGTTTTAGATCGAAACAACCAAGATTCACGAGCATCGATTTTACAAGTCGTCGAAGAGTAGACGAGAGAAAGGTGTAAACTTTTTCTCTCAGAACTGCGCGAAAAATTGTATTCCGGCTCAAAACAACGGGATACATCGTTTTAGATCGAAAGTAGCACAATTCACGAGCATCGATTTAACAAGTCGTCGAAGAGTAGACGAGAGAAAGGTGTAAACTTTTTCTCTCATAACTGCGCGAAAACACGTATTCCGGCTCAAAACAACGGGATACATTGTTTTAGAGCGAAACTATCAAATTCACGAGCATCGATTTTACAAGTCGTCGAAGAGTAGACGAGAGAAAGGTGTAAACTTTTTCTCTCAGAACTGCGCGAAAAATTGTATTCCGGCTCAAAACAACGGGATACATTGTTTTAGATCGAAAGTAGCAAAATTCACGAGCATCGATTTAACAAGTCGTCGAAGAGTAGACGAGAGAAAGGTGTAAACTTTTTCTCTCGGAACTGCGCGAATACTTGTATTCCAGCCCAAACAACGGGATACATCGTTTTCGATTGAAACTAGCAAGATTCACGAGCATCGATTTTACATGTCGTCGAAGAGAACGAGAGAAAGGTGTAAACTTTTTCTCTCAGAACTGCGCAAAAACTTGTATTCCGCCTCAAAACAACGGGATACATCGTTTTAGATCGAAACTAGCAAGATTAACGAGCATCGATTTTACAAGTCGACGAAGAGTAGACGAGAGAAAGGTGTAAACTTTTTCTCTCAGAACTGCGCGAAAACTTGTATTCCGGCTCAAAACAACGGGATACATCGTTTTAGATCGAAACTAGCACGATTAAAGAGCATCAATTTTACAAGTCGTCGAAGAGTAGACGAGAGATAGGTGTAAACTTTTTCTCTCAGAACTGCGCGAAAACTTGTATTCCGGCTCAAAACAACGGGATACATCGTTTTAGATCGAAACTAGCACAATTAACGAGCATCGATTTTACAAGTCGTCGAAGAGTAGACGAGAGATAGGTGTAAACTTTTTCTCTCAGAACTGCGCGAAAACTTTTATTCTGGCTCAAAACAACGGGATACATTGTTTTAGAGCGAAACTATCAACATTCACGAGCATCGATTTTACAAGTCGTCGAAGAGTAGACGAGAGAAAGGTGAAAACTTTTTCTCTCAGAACTGCGCGAAGACTTGTATTCCGGCTGACAACAACGGGATACATCGTTTTAGATCGAAACTAGCAAGATTAACGAGCATTGATTTTACAAGTCGACGAAGAGTAGACGAGAGAAAGGTGTAAACTTTTTCTCTCAGAACTGCGCAAAAATTTGTATTCCGGCTCAAAACAACGGGATACATCGTTTTAGATCGAAACTAGCAAGATTCACGAGCATCGATTTTACAAGTCGTCGAAGAGTAGACGAGAGAAAGGTGTAAACTTTTTCTCTCAGAACTGCGCGAAGACTTGTATTTCGGCTCAAAACAACGGGATACATCGTTTTAGATCAAAACTAGCAAGATTAACGAGCATTGATTTTACAAGTCGACGAAGAGTAGACGAGAGAAAGGTGTAAACGTTTTCTCTCAGAACTGCGCGAAAACTTTTATTCCGGCACAAAACAACGGGATACATTGTTTTAGAGCGAAACTATCAACATTCACGATCATCGATTTTACAAGTCGTCGAAGAGTAGACGAGAGAAAGGTGTAAACTTTTTCTCTCAGAACTGCGCGAAAACTTGTATTCCGGCTCAAAACAACGGGATACATCGTTTTAGATCGAAACTAGCAAGTTTCACGAGCATCGATTTTACAAGTCGTCGAAGAGTAGACCAGAGATAGGTGTAAACTTTTTCTCTCAGAACTGCGCGAAAACTTGTATTCCGGCTCAAAACAACGGGATACATCGTTTTAGATCGAAACAATCAAGATTCACGAGCATCAATTTTACAAGTCGTCGAAGAGTAGACGAGAGAAAGGTGTAATCTTTTTCTCTCAGAACTGCGCGAAAGCTTGTATTCCGGCTCAAAACAAAGGGATGCATCGTTTTAGATCGAAACAATCAAGATTCACGAGCATCGATTTTACAAGTCGTCGAAGAGTAGACGAGAGAAAGGTGTAAACTTTTTCTCTCAGAACTGCGCGAAAAATTGTATTCCGGCTCAAAACAACGGGATACATTGTTTTAGATCGAAAGTAGCAAAATTCACGAGCATCGATTTAACAAGTCGTCGAAGAGTAGACGAGAGAAAGGTGTAAACTTTTTCTCTCGGAACTGCGCGAATACTTGTATTCCAGCCCAAACAACGGGATACATCGTTTTCGATTGAAACTAGCAAGATTCACGAGCATCGATTTTACATGTCGTCGAAGAGAACGAGAGAAAGGTGTAAACTTTTTCTCTCAGAACTGCGCAAAAACTTGTATTCCGGCTCAAAACAACGGGATACATCGTTTTAGATCGAAACTAGCAAGATTAACGAGCATCGATTTTACAAGTCGACGAAGAGTAGACGAGAAAAAGGTGTAAACTTTTTCTCTCAGAACTGCGCGAAAACTTGTATTCCGGCTCAAAACAACGGGATACATCGTTTTAGATCGAAACTAGCACGATTAAAGAGCATCGATTTTACAAGTCGTCGAAGAGTAGACGAGAGATAGGTGTAAACTTTTTCTCTCAGAACTGCGCGAAAACTTGTATTCCGGCTCAAAACAACGGGATACATCGTTTTAGATCGAAACTAGCACAATTAACGAGCATCGATTTTACAAGTCGTCGAAGAGTAGACGAGAGATAGGTGTAAACTTTTTCTCTCAGAACTGCGCGAAAACTTTTATTCCGGCTCAAAACAACGGGATACATTGTTTTAGAGCGAAACTATCAACATTCACGAGCATCGATTTTACAAGTCGTCGAAGAGTAGACGAGAGAAAGGTGAAAACTTTTTCTCTCAGAACTGCGCGAAGACTTGTATTCCGGCTGAAAACAACGGGATACATCGTTTTAGATCGAAACTAGCAAGATTAACGAGCATTGATTTTACAAGTCGACGAAGAGTAGACGAGAGAAAGGTGTAAACTTTTTCTCTCAGAACTGCGCAAAAATTTGTATTCCGGCTCAAAACAACGGGATACATCGTTTTAGATCGAAACTAGCAAGATTCACGAGCATCGATTTTACAAGTCGTCGAAGAGTAGACGAGAGAAAGGTGTAAACTTTTTCTCTCAGAACTGCGCGAAGACTTGTATTTCGGCTCAAAACAACGGGATACATCGTTTTAGATCAAAACTAGCAAGATTAACGAGCATTGATTTTACAAGTCGACGAAGAGTAGACGAGAGAAAGGTGTAAACGTTTTCTCTCAGAACTGCGCGAAAACTTTTATTCCGGCTCAAAACAACGGGATACACTGTTTTAGAGCGAAACTATCAACATTCACGATCATCGATTTTACAAGTCGTCGAAGAGTAGACGAGAGAAAGGTGTAAACTTTTTCTCTCAGAACTGCGCGAAAACTTGTATTCCGGCTCAAAACAACGGGATACATCGTTTTAGATCGAAACTAGCAAGTTTCACGAGCATCGATTTTACAAGTCGTCGAAGAGTAGACGAGAGATAGGTGTAAACTTTTTCTCTCAGAACTGCGCGAAAACTTGTATTCCGGCTCAAAACAACGGGATACATCGTTTTAGATCGAAACAATCAAGATTCACGAGCATCAATTTTACAAGTCGTCGAAGAGTAGACGAGAGAAAGGTGTAATCTTTTTCTCTCAGAACTGCGCGAAAGCTTGTATTCCGGCTCAAAACAAAGGGATACATCGTTTTAGATCGAAACAATCAAGATTCACGAGCATCGATTTTACAAGTCGTCGAAGAGTAGACGAGAGAAAGGTGTAAACTTTTTCTCTCAGAACTGCGCGAAAAATTGTATTCCGGCTCAAAACAACGGGATACATTGTTTTAGATCGAAAGTAGCAAAATTCACGAGCATCGATTTAACAAGTCGTCGAAGAGTAGACGAGAGAAAGGTGTAAACTTTTTCTCTCGGAACTGCGCGAATACTTGTATTCCAGCCCAAACAACGGGATACATCGTTTTCGATTGAAACTAGCAAGATTCACGAGCATCGATTTTACATGTCGTCGAAGAGAACGAGAGAAAGGTGTAAACTTTTTCTCTCAGAACTGCGCAAAAACTTGTATTCCGGCTCAAAACAACGGGATACATCGTTTTAGATCGAAACTAGCAAGATTAACGAGCATCGATTTTACAAGTCGACGAAGAGTAGACGAGAGAAAGGTGTAAACTTTTTCTCTCAGAACTGCGCGAAAACTTGTATTCCGGCTCAAAACAACGGGATACATCGTTTTAGATCGAAACTAGCACGATTAAAGAGCATCGATTTTACAAGTCGTCGAAGAGTAGACGAGAGATAGGTGTAAACTTTTTCTCTCAGAACTGCGCGAAAACTTGTATTCCGGCTCAAAACAACGGGATACATCGTTTTAGATCGAAACTAGCACAATTAACGAGCATCGATTTTACAAGTCGTCGAAGAGTAGACGAGAGATAGGTGTAAACTTTTTCTCTCAGAACTGCGCGAAAACTTTTATTCCGGCTCAAAACAACGGGATACATTGTTTTAGAGCGAAACTATCAACATTCACGAGCATCGATTTTACAAGTCGTCGAAGAGTAGACGAGAGAAAGGTGAAAACTTTTTCTCTCAGAACTGCGCGAAGACTTGTATTCCGGCTGAAAACAACGGGATACATCGTTTTAGATCGAAACTAGCAAGATTAACGAGCATTGATTTTACAAGTCGACGAAGAGTAGACGAGAGAAAGGTGTAAACTTTTTCTCTCAGAACTGCGCAAAAATTTGTATTCCGGCTCAAAACAACGGGATACATCGTTTTAGATCGAAACTAGCAAGATTCACGAGCATCGATTTTTCAAGTCGTCGAAGAGTAGACGAGAGAAAGGTGTAAACTTTTTCTCTCAGAACTGCGCGAAGACTTGTATTTCGGCTCAAAACAACGGGATACATCGTTTTAGATCAAAACTAGCAAGATTAACGAGCATTGATTTTACAAGTCGACGAAGAGTAGACGAGAGAAAGGTGTAAACGTTTTCTCTCAGAACTGCGCGAAAACTTTTATTCCGGCTCAAAACAACGGGATACATTGTTTTAGAGCGAAACTATCAACATTCACGATCATCGATTTTACAAGTCGTCGAAGAGTAGACGAGAGAAAGGTGTAAACTTTTTCTCTCAGAACTGCGCGAAAACTTGTATTCCGGCTCAAAACAACGGGATACATCGTTTTAGATCGAAACTAGCAAGTTTCACGAGCATCGATTTTACAAGTCGTCGAAGAGTAGACGAGAGATAGGTGTAAACTTTTTCTCTCAGAACTGCGCGAAAACTTGTATTCCGGCTCAAAACAACGGGATACATCGTTTTAGATCGAAACAATCAAGATTCACGAGCATCAATTTTACAAGTCGTCGAAGAGTAGACGAGAGAAAGGTGTAATCTTTTTCTCTCAGAACTGCGCGAAAGCTTGTATTCCGGCTCAAAACAAAGGGATACATCGTTTTAGATCGAAACAATCAAGATTCACGAGCATCGATTTAACAAGTCGTCGAAGAGTAGACGAGAGAAAGGTGTAAACTTTTTCTCTCGGAACTGCGCGAATACTTGTATTCCAGCCCAAACAACGGGATACATCGTTTTCGATTGAAACTAGCAAGATTCACGAGCATCGATTTTACATGTCGTCGAAGAGAACGAGAGAAAGGTGTAAACTTTTTCTCTCAGAACTGCGCAAAAACTTGTATTCCGGCTCAAAACAACGGGATACATCGTTTTAGATCGAAACTAGCAAGATTAACGAGCATCGATTTTACAAGTCGACGAAGAGTAGACGAGAGAAAGGTGTAAACTTTTTCTCTCAGAACTGCGCGAAAACTTGTATTCCGGCTCAAAACAACGGGATACATCGTTTTAGATCGAAACTAGCACGATTAAAGAGCATCGATTTTACAAGTCGTCGAAGAGTAGACGAGAGATAGGTGTAAACTTTTTCTCTCAGAACTGCGCGAAAACTTGTATTCCGGCTCAAAACAACGGGATACATCGTTTTAGATCGAAACTAGCACAATTAACGAGCATCGATTTTACAAGTCGTCGAAGAGTAGACGAGAGATAGGTGTAAACTTTTTCTCTCAGAACTGCGCGAAAACTTGTATTCCGGCTCAAAACAACGGGATACATCGTTTTAGATCGAAACAATCAAGATTCACGAGCATCAATTTTACAAGTCGTCGAAGAGTAGACGAGAGAAAGGTGTAATCTTTTTCTCTCAGAACTGCGCGAAAGCTTGTATTCCGGCTCAAAACAAAGGGATACATCGTTTTAGATCGAAACAATCAAGATTCACGAGCATCGATTTTACAAGTCGTCGAAGAGTAGACGAGAGAAAGGTGTAAACTTTTTCTCTCAGAACTGCGCGAAAAATTGTATTCCGGCTCAAAACAACGGGATACATTGTTTTAGATCGAAAGTAGCAAAATTCACGAGCATCGATTTAACAAGTCGTCGAAGAGTAGACGAGAGAAAGGTGTAAACTTTTTCTCTCGGAACTGCGCGAATACTTGTATTCCAGCCCAAACAACGGGATACATCGTTTTCGATTGAAACTAGCAAGATTCACGAGCATCGATTTTACATGTCGTCGAAGAGAACGAGAGAAAGGTGTAAACTTTTTCTCTCAGAACTGCGCAAAAACTTGTATTCCGGCTCAAAACAACGGGATACATCGTTTTAGATCGAAACTAGCAAGATTAACGAGCATCGATTTTACAAGTCGACGAAGAGTAGACGAGAGAAAGGTGTAAACTTTTTCTCTCAGAACTGCGCGAAAACTTGTATTCCGGCTCAAAACAACGGGATACATCGTTTTAGATCGAAACTAGCACGATTAAAGAGCATCGATTTTACAAGTCGTCGAAGAGTAGACGAGAGATAGGTGTAAACTTTTTCTCTCAGAACTGCGCGAAAACTTGTATTCCGGCTCAAAACAACGGGATACATCGTTTTAGATCGAAACTAGCACAATTAACGAGCATCGATTTTACAAGTCGTCGAAGAGTAGACGAGAGATAGGTGTAAACTTTTTCTCTCAGAACTGCGCGAAAACTTTTATTCCGGCTCAAAACAACGGGATACATTGTTTTAGAGCGAAACTATCAACATTCACGAGCATCGATTTTACAAGTCGTCGAAGAGTAGACGAGAGAAAGGTGAAAACTTTTTCTCTCAGAACTGCGCGAAGACTTGTATTCCGGCTGAAAACAACGGGATACATCGTTTTAGATCGAAACTAGCAAGATTAACGAGCATTGATTTTACAAGTCGACGAAGAGTAGACGAGAGAAAGGTGTAAACTTTTTCTCTCAGAACTGCGCAAAAATTTGTATTCCGGCTCAAAACAACGGGATACATCGTTTTAGATCGAAACTAGCAAGATTCACGAGCATCGATTTTACAAGTCGTCGAAGAGTAGACGAGAGAAAGGTGTAAACTTTTTCTCTCAGAACTGCGCGAAGACTTGTATTTCGGCTCAAAACAACGGGATACATCGTTTTAGATCAAAACTAGCAAGATTAACGAGCATTGATTTTACAAGTCGACGAAGAGTAGACGAGAGAAAGGTGTAAACGTTTTCTCTCAGAACTGCGCGAAAACTTTTATTCCGGCTCAAAACAACGGGATACATTGTTTTAGAGCGAAACTATCAACATTCACGATCATCGATTTTACAAGTCGTCGAAGAGTAGACGAGAGAAAGGTGTAAACTTTTTCTCTCAGAACTGCGCGAAAACTTGTATTCCGGCTCAAAACAACGGGATACATCGTTTTAGATCGAAACTAGCAAGTTTCACGAGCATCGATTTTACAAGTCGTCGAAGAGTAGACGAGAGATAGGTGTAAACTTTTTCTCTCAGAACTGCGCGAAAACTTGTATTCCGGCTCAAAACAACGGCATACATCGTTTTAGATCGAAACAATCAAGATTCACGAGCATCAATTTTACAAGTCGTCGAAGAGTAGACGAGAGAAAGGTGTAATCTTTTTCTCTCAGAACTGCGCGAAAGCTTGTATTCCGGCTCAAAACAAAGGGATACATCGTTTTAGATCGAAACAATCAAGATTCACGAGCATCGATTTTACAAGTCGTCGAAGAGTAGACGAGAGAAAGGTGTAAACTTTTTCTCTCAGAACTGCGCGAAAAATTGTATTCCGGCTCAAAACAACGGGATACATTGTTTTAGATCGAAAGTAGCAAAATTCACGAGCATCGATTTAACAAGTCGTCGAAGAGTAGACGAGAGAAAGGTGTAAACTTTTTCTCTCGGAACTGCGCGAATACTTGTATTCCAGCCCAAACAACGGGATACATCGTTTTCGATTGAAACTAGCAAGATTCACGAGCATCGATTTTACATGTCGTCGAAGAGAACGAGAGAAAGGTGTAAACTTTTTCTCTCAGAACTGCGCAAAAACTTGTATTCCGGCTCAAAACAACGGGATACATCGTTTTAGATCGAAACTAGCAAGATTAACGAGCATCGATTTTACAAGTCGACGAAGAGTAGACGAGAGAAAGGTGTAAACTTTTTCTCTCAGAACTGCGCGAAAACTTGTATTCCGGCTCAAAACAACGGGATACATCGTTTTAGATCGAAACTAGCACGATTAAAGAGCATCGATTTTACAAGTCGTCGAAGAGTAGACGAGAGATAGGTGTAAACTTTTTCTCTCAGAACTGCGCGAAAACTTGTATTCCGGCTCAAAACAACGGGATACATCGTTTTAGATCGAAACTAGCACAATTAACGAGCATCGATTTTACAAGTCGTCGAAGAGTAGACGAGAGATAGGTGTAAACTTTTTCTCTCAGAACTGCGCGAAAACTTTTATTCCGGCTCAAAACAACGGGATACATTGTTTTAGAGCGAAACTATCAACATTCACGAGCATCGATTTTACAAGTCGTCGAAGAGTAGACGAGAGAAAGGTGAAAACTTTTTCTCTCAGAACTGCGCGAAGACTTGTATTCCGGCTGAAAACAACGGGATACATCGTTTTAGATCGAAACTAGCAAGATTAACGAGCATTGATTTTACAAGTCGACGAAGAGTAGACGAGAGAAAGGTGTAAACTTTTTCTCTCAGAACTGCGCAAAAATTTGTATTCCGGCTCAAAACAACGGGATACATCGTTTTAGATCGAAACTAGCAAGATTCACGAGCATCGATTTTTCAAGTCGTCGAAGAGTAGACGAGAGAAAGGTGTAAACTTTTTCTCTCAGAACTGCGCGAAGACTTGTATTTCGGCTCAAAACAACGGGATACATCGTTTTAGATCAAAACTAGCAAGATTAACGAGCATTGATTTTACAAGTCGACGAAGAGTAGACGAGAGAAAGGTGTAAACGTTTTCTCTCAGAACTGCACGAAAACTTTTATTCCGGCTCAAAACAACGGGATACATTGTTTTAGAGCGAAACTATCAACATTCACGATCATCGATTTTACAAGTCGTCGAAGAGTAGACGAGAGAAAGGTGTAAACTTTTTCTCTCAGAACTGCGCGAAAACTTGTATTCCGGCTCAAAACAACGGGATACATCGTTTTAGATCGAAACTAGCAAGTTTCACGAGCATCGATTTTACAAGTCGTCGAAGAGTAGACGAGAGATAGGTGTAAACTTTTTCTCTCAGAACTGCGCGAAAACTTGTATTCCGGCTCAAAACAACGGGATACATCGTTTTAGATCGAAACAATCAAGATTCACGAGCATCAATTTTACAAGTCGTCGAAGAGTAGACGAGAGAAAGGTGTAATCTTTTTCTCTCAGAACTGCGCGAAAGCTTGTATTCCGGCTCAAAACAAAGGGATACATCGTTTTAGATCGAAACAATCAAGATTCACGAGCATCGATTTAACAAGTCGTCGAAGAGTAGACGAGAGAAAGGTGTAAACTTTTTCTCTCGGAACTGCGCGAATACTTGTATTCCAGCCCAAACAACGGGATACATCGTTTTCGATTGAAACTAGCAAGATTCACGAGCATCGATTTTACATGTCGTCGAAGAGAACGAGAGAAAGGTGTAAACTTTTTCTCTCAGAACTGCGCAAAAACTTGTATTCCGGCTCAAAACAACGGGATACATCGTTTTAGATCGAAACTAGCAAGATTAACGAGCATCGATTTTACAAGTCGACGAAGAGTAGACGAGAGAAAGGTGTAAACTTTTTCTCTCAGAACTGCGCGAAAACTTGTATTCCGGCTCAAAACAACGGGATACATCGTTTTAGATCGAAACTAGCACGATTAAAGAGCATCGATTTTACAAGTCGTCGAAGAGTAGACGAGAGATAGGTGTAAACTTTTTCTCTCAGAACTGCGCGAAAACTTGTATTCCGGCTCAAAACAACGGGATACATCGTTTTAGATCGAAACTAGCACAATTAACGAGCATCGATTTTACAAGTCGTCGAAGAGTAGACGAGAGATAGGTGTAAACTTTTTCTCTCAGAACTGCGCGAAAACTTGTATTCCGGCTCAAAACAACGGGATACATCGTTTTAGATCGAAACAATCAAGATTCACGAGCATCAATTTTACAAGTCGTCGAAGAGTAGACGAGAGAAAGGTGTAATCTTTTTCTCTCAGAACTGCGCGAAAGCTTGTATTCCGGCTCAAAACAAAGGGATACATCGTTTTAGATCGAAACAATCAAGATTCACGAGCATCGATTTTACAAGTCGTCGAAGAGTAGACGAGAGAAAGGTGTAAACTTTTTCTCTCAGAACTGCGCGAAAAATTGTATTCCGGCTCAAAACAACGGGATACATTGTTTTAGATCGAAAGTAGCAAAATTCACGAGCATCGATTTAACAAGTCGTCGAAGAGTAGACGAGAGAAAGGTGTAAACTTTTTCTCTCGGAACTGCGCGAATACTTGTATTCCAGCCCAAACAACGGGATACATCGTTTTCGATTGAAACTAGCAAGATTCACGAGCATCGATTTTACATGTCGTCGAAGAGAACGAGAGAAAGGTGTAAACTTTTTCTCTCAGAACTGCGCAAAAACTTGTATTCCGGCTCAAAACAACGGGATACATCGTTTTAGATCGAAACTAGCAAGATTAACGAGCATCGATTTTACAAGTCGACGAAGAGTAGACGAGAGAAAGGTGTAAACTTTTTCTCTCAGAACTGCGCGAAAACTTGTATTCCGGCTCAAAACAACGGGATACATCGTTTTAGATCGAAACTAGCACGATTAAAGAGCATCGATTTTACAAGTCGTCGAAGAGTAGACGAGAGATAGGTGTAAACTTTTTCTCTCAGAACTGCGCGAAAACTTGTATTCCGGCTCAAAACAACGGGATACATCGTTTTAGATCGAAACTAGCACAATTAACGAGCATCGATTTTACAAGTCGTCGAAGAGTAGACGAGAGATAGGTGTAAACTTTTTCTCTCAGAACTGCGCGAAAACTTTTATTCCGGCTCAAAACAACGGGATACATTGTTTTAGAGCGAAACTATCAACATTCACGAGCATCGATTTTACAAGTCGTCGAAGAGTAGACGAGAGAAAGGTGAAAACTTTTTCTCTCAGAACTGCGCGAAGACTTGTATTCCGGCTGAAAACAACGGGATACATCGTTTTAGATCGAAACTAGCAAGATTAACGAGCATTGATTTTACAAGTCGACGAAGAGTAGACGAGAGAAAGGTGTAAACTTTTTCTCTCAGAACTGCGCAAAAATTTGTATTCCGGCTCAAAACAACGGGATATATCGTTTTAGATCGAAACTAGCAAGATTCACGAGCATCGATTTTACAAGTCGTCGAAGAGTAGACGAGAGAAAGGTGTAAACTTTTTCTCTCAGAACTGCGCGAAGACTTGTATTTCGGCTCAAAACAACGGGATACATCGTTTTAGATCAAAACTAGCAAGATTAACGAGCATTGATTTTACAAGTCGACGAAGAGTAGACGAGAGAAAGGTGTAAACGTTTTCTCTCAGAACTGCGCGAAAACTTTTATTCCGGCTCAAAACAACGGGATACATTGTTTTAGAGCGAAACTATCAACATTCACGATCATCGATTTTACAAGTCGTCGAAGAGTAGACGAGAGAAAGGTGTAAACTTTTTCTCTCAGAACTGCGCGAAAACTTGTATTCCGGCTCAAAACAACGGGATACATCGTTTTAGATCGAAACTAGCAAGTTTCACGAGCATCGATTTTACAAGTCGTCGAAGAGTAGACGAGAGATAGGTGTAAACATTTTCTCTCAGAACTGCGCGAAAACTTGTATTCCGGCTCAAAACAACGGGATACATCGTTTTAGATCGAAACAATCAAGATTCACGAGCATCAATTTTACAAGTCGTCGAAGAGTAGACGAGAGAAAGGTGTAATCTTTTTCTCTCAGAACTGCGCGAAAGCTTGTATTCCGGCTCAAAACAAAGGGATACATCGTTTTAGATCGAAACAATCAAGATTCACGAGCATCGATTTTACAAGTCGTCGAAGAGTAGACGAGAGAAAGGTGTAAACTTTTTCTCTCAGAACTGCGCGAAAAATTGTATTCCGGCTCAAAACAACGGGATACATTGTTTTAGATCGAAAGTAGCAAAATTCACGAGCATCGATTTAACAAGTCGTCGAAGAGTAGACGAGAGAAAGGTGTAAACTTTTTCTCTCGGAACTGCGCGAATACTTGTATTCCAGCCCAAACAACGGGATACATCGTTTTCGATTGAAACTAGCAAGATTCACGAGCATCGATTTTACATGTCGTCGAAGAGAACGAGAGAAAGGTGTAAACTTTTTCTCTCAGAACTGCGCAAAAACTTGTATTCCGGCTCAAAACAACGGGATACATCGTTTTAGATCGAAACTAGCAAGATTAACGAGCATCGATTTTACAAGTCGACGAAGAGTAGACGAGAGAAAGGTGTAAACTTTTTCTCTCAGAACTGCGCGAAAACTTGTATTCCGGCTCAAAACAACGGGATACATCGTTTTAGATCGAAACTAGCACGATTAAAGAGCATCGATTTTACAAGTCGTCGAAGAGTAGACGAGAGATAGGTGTAAACTTTTTCTCTCAGAACTGCGCGAAAACTTGTATTCCGGCTCAAAACAACGGGATACATCGTTTTAGATCGAAACTAGCACAATTAACGAGCATCGATTTTACAAGTCGTCGAAGAGTAGACGAGAGATAGGTGTAAACTTTTTCTCTCAGAACTGCGCGAAAACTTTTATTCCGGCTCAAAACAACGGGATACATTGTTTTAGAGCGAAACTATCAACATTCACGAGCATCGATTTTACAAGTCGTCGAAGAGTAGACGAGAGAAAGGTGAAAACTTTTTCTCTCAGAACTGCGCGAAGACTTGTATTCCGGCTGAAAACAACGGGATACATCGTTTTAGATCGAAACTAGCAAGATTAACGAGCATTGATTTTACAAGTCGACGAAGAGTAGACGAGAGAAAGGTGTAAACTTTTTCTCTCAGAACTGCGCAAAAATTTGTATTCCGGCTCAAAACAACGGGATACATCGTTTTAGATCGAAACTAGCAAGATTCACGAGCATCGATTTTACAAGTCGTCGAAGAGTAGACGAGAGAAAGGTGTAAACTTTTTCTCTCAGAACTGCGCGAAGACTTGTATTTCGGCTCAAAACAACGGGATACATCGTTTTAGATCAAAACTAGCAGGATTAACGAGCATTGATTTTACAAGTCGACGAAGAGTAGACGAGAGAAAGGTGTAAACGTTTTCTCTCAGAACTGCGCGAAAACTTTTATTCCGGCTCAAAACAACGGGATACATTGTTTTAGAGCGAAACTATCAACATTCACGATCATCGATTTTACAAGTCGTCGAAGAGTAGACGAGAGAAAGGTGTAAACTTTTTCTCTCAGAACTGCGCGAAAACTTGTATTCCGGCTCAAAACAACGGGATACATCGTTTTAGATCGAAACTAGCAAGTTTCACGAGCATCGATTTTACAAGTCGTCGAAGAGTAGACGAGAGATAGGTGTAAACTTTTTCTCTCAGAACTGCGCGAAAACTTGTATTCCGGCTCAAAACAACGGGATACATCGTTTTAGATCGAAACAATCAAGATTCACGAGCATCAATTTTACAAGTCGTCGAAGAGTAGACGAGAGAAAGGTGTAATCTTTTTCTCTCAGAACTGCGCGAAAGCTTGTATTCCGGCTCAAAACAAAGGGATACATCGTTTTAGATCGAAACAATCAAGATTCACGAGCATCGATTTAACAAGTCGTCGAAGAGTAGACGAGAGAAAGGTGTAAACTTTTTCTCTCGGAACTGCGCGAATACTTGTATTCCAGCCCAAACAACGGGATACATCGTTTTCGATTGAAACTAGCAAGATTCACGAGCATCGATTTTACATGTCGTCGAAGAGAACGAGAGAAAGGTGTAAACTTTTTCTCTCAGAACTGCGCAAAAACTTGTATTCCGGCTCAAAACAACGGGATACATCGTTTTAGATCGAAACTAGCAAGATTAACGAGCATCGATTTTACAAGTCGACGAAGAGTAGACGAGAGAAAGGTGTAAACTTTTTCTCTCAGAACTGCGCGAAAACTTGTATTCCGGCTCAAAACAACGGGATACATCGTTCTAGATCGAAACTAGCATAATTAACGAGCATCGATTTTACAAGTCGTCGAAGAGTAGACGAGAGATAGGTGTAAACTTTTTCTCTCAGAACTGCGCGAAAACTTGTATTCCGGCTCAAAACAACGGGATACATCGTTTTAGATCGAAACTAGCACGATTAAAGAGCATCGATTTTACAATTCGTCGAAGAGTAGACGAGAGATAGGTGTAAACTTTTTCTCTCAGAACTGCGCGAAAACTTGTATTCCGGCTCAAAACAACGGGATACATCGTTTTAGATCGAAACTAGCACAATTAACGAGCATCGATTTTACAAGTCGTCGAAGAGTAGACGAGAGATAGGTGTAAACTTTTTCTCTCAGAACTGCGCGAAAACTTTTATTCCGGCTCAAAACAACGGGATACATTGTTTTAGAGCGAAACTATCAACATTCACGAGCATCGATTTTACAAGTCGTCGAAGAGTAGACGAGAGAAAGGTGCAAACTTTTTCTCTCAGAACTGCTCGAAAACTTGTATTCCGGCTAAAAACAACGGGATACATCGTTTTAGATCGAAACTAGCACGATTAAAGAGCATCGATTTTACAAGTCGTCGAAGAGTAGACGAGAGATAGGTGTAAACTTTTTCTCTGAGAACTGCGCGAAAACTTGTATTCCGGCTCAAAACAACGGGATACATTGTTTTAGAGCAAAACTATTAAGATTCACGAGCATCGATTTTACAAGTCGTCGAAGAGTAGACGAGAGAAAGGTGTAAACTTTTTCTCTCAGAACTGCGCGAAAACTTGTATTCCGGCTCATAACAACGGGATACATTGTTTTAGATCGAAACTAGCAAGATTCACGAGCATCGATTTTACAAGTCGTCGCAGAGTAGACGAGAGAAAGGTGTAAACTTTTTCTCTCAGAACTGCGCGAAAACTTGTATTCCGGCTCAAAACAACGGGATACATCGTTTTAGGTCGAAACTAGCAAAATTCACGTGCATCGATTTTACAAGTCGTCGAAGAGTAGACGAGAGAAACGTGTAAACTTTTTCTCTCAGAACTGCGAGAAAACTTGTATTTCGGCTCAAAACAACGGGATACATCGTTTTAGATCGAAACTAGCAAGATTCACGAGCATCGATTTTACAAGTCGTCGAAGAGTAGACGAGAAAAAGGTGTAAACGTTTTCTCTCAGAACTGCGCGAAAACTTGTATTCCGGCTCAAAACAACGGGATACATCGTTTTAGATCGAAACTAGCACGATTAACGAGCATCAATTTTACAAGTCGTCGAAGAGTAGACGAGAGAAAGGTGTAAACTTTTTCTCTCAGAACTGCGCGAAAACTTGTATTCCGGCTCAAAACAACGGGATACATCGTTTTAGATCGAAACAATCAAGATTCACGAGCATCAATTTTACAAGTCGTCGAAGAGTAGACGAGAGAAAGGTGTAATCTTTTTCTCTCAGAACTGCGCGAAAGCTTGTATTCCGGCTCAAAACAAAGGGATACATCGTTTTAGATCGAAACAATCAAGATTCACGAGCATCGATTTTACAAGTCGTCGAAGAGTAGACGAGAGAAAGGTGTAAACTTTTTCTCTCAGAACTGCGCGAAAAATTGTATTCCGGCTCAAAACAACGGGATACATTGTTTTAGATCGAAAGTAGCAAAATTCACGAGCATCGATTTAACAAGTCGTCGAAGAGTAGACGAGAGAAAGGTGTAAACTTTTTCTCTCGGAACTGCGCGAATACTTGTATTCCAGCCCAAACAACGGGATACATCGTTTTCGATTGAAACTAGCAAGATTCACGAGCATCGATTTTACATGTCGTCGAAGAGTAGACGAGAGATAGGTGTAAACTTTTTCTCTCAGAACTGCGCGAAAACTTGTATTCCGGCTCAAAACAACGGGATACATCGTTTTAGATCGAAACTAGCACAATTAACGAGCATCGATTTTACAAGTCGTCGAAGAGTAGACGAGAGATAGGTGTAAACTTTTTCTCTCAGAACTGCGCGAAAACTTGTATTCCGGCTCAAAACAACGGGATACATCGTTTTAGATCGAAACTAGCACGATTAAAGAGCATCGATTTTACAAGTCGTCGAAGAGTAGACGAGAGATAGGTGTAAACTTTTTCTCTCAGAACTGCGCGAAAACTTGTATTCCGGCTCAAAACAACGGGATACATCGTTTTAGATCGAAACTAGCACAATTAACGAGCATCGATTTTACAAGTCGTCGAAGAGTAGACGAGAGATAGGTGTAAACTTTTTCTCTCAGAACTGCGCGAAAACTTTTATTCCGGCTCAAAACAACGGGATACATTGTTTTAGAGCGAAACTATCAACATTCACGAGCATCGATTTTACAAGTCGTCGAAGAGTAGACGAGAGAAAGGTGCAAACTTTTTCTCTCAGAACTGCTCGAAAACTTGTATTCCGGCTAAAAACAACGGGATACATCGTTTTAGATCGAAACTAGCACGATTAAAGAGCATCGATTTTACAAGTCGTCGAAAAGTAGACGAGAGATAGGTGTAAACTTTTTCTCTGAGAACTGCGCGAAAACTTGTATTCCGGCTCAAAACAACGGGATACATTGTTTTAGAGCAAAACTATTAAGATTCACGAGCATCGATTTTACAAGTCGTCGAAGAGTAGACGAGAGAAAGGTGTAAACTTTTTCTCTCAGAACTGCGCGAAAACTTGTATTCCGGCTCATAACAACGGGATACATTGTTTTAGATCGAAACTAGCAAGATTCACGAGCATCGATTTTACAAGTCGTCGCAGAGTAGACGAGAGAAAGGTGTAAACTTTTTCTCTCAGAACTGCGCGAAAACTTGTATTCCGGCTCAAAACAACGGGATACATCGTTTTAGGTCGAAACTAGCAAAATTCACGTGCATCGATTTTACAAGTCGTCGAAGAGTAGACGAGAGAAACGTGTAAACTTTTTCTCTCAGAACTGCGAGAAAACTTGTATTTCGGCTCAAAACAACGGGATACATCGTTTTAGATCGAAACTAGCAAGATTCACGAGCATCGATTTTACAAGTCGTCGAAGAGTAGACGAGAAAAAGGTGTAAACGTTTTCTCTCAGAACTGCGCGAAAACTTGTATTCCGGCTCAAAACAACGGGATACATCGTTTTAGATCGAAACTAGCACGATTAACGAGCATCAATTTTACAAGTCGTCGAAGAGTAGACGAGAGATAGGTGTAAACTTTTTCTCTCAGAACTGCGCGAAAACTTGTATTCCGGCTCAAAACAACGGGATACATTGTTTTAGATTGAAACTAGCAAGATTCACGAGCATCGATTTTACATGTCGTCGAAGAGAACGAGAGAAAGGTGTAAACTTTTTCTCTCAGAACTGCGCAAAAACTTGTATTCCGGCTCAAAACAACGGGATACATCGTTTTAGATCGAAACTAGCAAGATTAAGGAGCATCGATTTTACAAGTCGACGAAGAGTAGACGAGAGAAAGGTGTAAACTTTTTCTCTCAGAACTGCGCGAAAACTTGTATTCCGGCTCAAAACAACGGGATACATCGTTTTAGATCGAAACTAGCACGATTAAAGAGCATCGATTTTACAAGTCGTCGAAGAGTAGACGAGAGATAGGTGTAAACTTTTTCTCTCAGAACTGCGCGAAAACTTGTATTCCGGCTCAAAACAACGGGATACATCGTTTTAGATCGAAACTAGCACAATTAACGAGCATCGATTTTACAAGTCGTCGAAGAGTAGACGAGAGATAGGTGTAAACTTTTTCTCTCAGAACTGCGCGAAAACTTGTATTTCGGCTCAAAACAACGGGATACATCGTTTTAGATCGAAACTAGCAAGATTCACGAGCATCGATTTTACAAGTCGTCGAAGAGTAGACGAGAAAAAGGTGTAAACGTTTTCTCTCAGAACTGCGCGAAAACTTGTATTCCGGCTCAAAACAACGGGATACATCGTTTTAGATCGAAACTAGCACGATTAACGAGCATCAATTTTACAAGTCGTCGAAGAGTAGACGAGAGATAGGTGTAAACTTTTTCTCTCAGAACTGCGCGAAAACTTGTATTCCGGCTCAAAACAACGGGATACATTGTTTTCGATTGAAACTAGCAAGATTCACGAGCATCGATTTTACATGTCGTCGAAGAGAACGAGAGAAAGGTGTAAACTTTTTCTCTCAGAACTGCGCAAAAACTTGTATTCCGGCTCAAAACAACGGGATACATCGTTTTAGATCGAAACTAGCAAGATTAAGGAGCATCGATTTTACAAGTCGACGAAGAGTAGACGAGAGAAAGGTGTAAACTTTTCTCTCAGAACTGCGCGAAAACTTGTATTCCGGCTCAAAACAACGGGATACATCGTTTTAGATCGAAACTAGCACGATTAAAGAGCATCGATTTTACAAGTCGTCGAAGAGTAGACGAGAGATAGGTGTAAACTTTTTCTCTGAGAACTGCGCGAAAACTTGTATTCCGGCTCAAAACAACGGGATACATTGTTTTAGAGCAAAACTATTAAGATTCACGAGCATCGATTTTACAAGTCGTCGAAGAGTAGACGAGAGAAAGGTGTAAACTTTTTCTCTCAGAACTGCGCGAAAACTTGTATTCCGGCTCATAACAACGGGATACATTGTTTTAGATCGAAACTAGCAAGATTCACGAGCATCGATTTTACAAGTCGTCGCAGAGTAGACGAGAGAAAGGTGTAAACTTTTTCTCTCAGAACTGCGCGAAAACTTGTATTCCGGCTCAAAACAACGGGATACATCGTTTTAGGTCGAAACTAGCAAAATTCACGTGCATCGATTTTACAAGTCGTCGAAGAGTAGACGAGAGAAACGTGTAAACTTTTTCTCTCAGAACTGCGAGAAAACTTGTATTTTGGCTCAAAACAACGGGATACATCGTTTTAGATCGAAACTAGCAAGATTCACGAGCATCGATTTTACAAGTCGTCGAAGAGTAGACGAGAAAAAGGTGTAAACGTTTTCTCTCAGAACTGCGCGAAAACTTGTATTCCGGCTCAAAACAACGGGATACATCGTTTTAGATCGAAACTAGCACGATTAACGAGCATCAATTTTACAAGTCGTCGAAGAGTAGACGAGAGATAGGTGTAAACTTTTTCTCTCAGAACTGCGCGAAAACTTGTATTCCGGCTCAAAACAACGGGATACATTGTTTTAGATTGAAACTAGCAAGATTCACGAGCATCGATTTTACATGTCGTCGAAGAGAACGAGAGAAAGGTGTAAACTTTTTCTCTCAGAACTGCGCAAAAACTTGTATTCGGCTCAAAACAACGGGATACATCGTTTTAGATCGAAACTAGCAAGATTAAGGAGCATCGATTTTACAAGTCGACGAAGAGTAGACGAGAGAAAGGTGTAAACTTTTTCTCTCAGAACTGCGCGAAAACTTGTATTCCGGCTCAAAACAACGGGATACATCGTTTTAGATCGAAACTAGCACGATTAAAGAGCATCGATTTTACAAGTCGTCGAAGAGTAGACGAGAGATAGGTGTAAACTTTTTCTCTCAGAACTGCGCGAAAACTTGTATTCCGGCTCAAAACAACGGGATACATCGTTTTAGATCGAAACTAGCACAATTAACGAGCATCGATTTTACAAGTCGTCGAAGAGTAGACGAGAGATAGGTGTAAACTTTTTCTCTCAGAACTGCGCGAAAACTTGTATTTCGGCTCAAAACAACGGGATACATCGTTTTAGATCGAAACTAGCAAGATTCACGAGCATCGATTTTACAAGTCGTCGAAGAGTAGACGAGAAAAAGGTGTAAACGTTTTCTCTCAGAACTGCGCGAAAACTTGTATTCCGGCTCAAAACAACGGGATACATCGTTTTAGATCGAAACTAGCACGATTAACGAGCATCAATTTTACAAGTCGTCGAAGAGTAGACGAGAGATAGGTGTAAACTTTTTCTCTCAGAACTGCGCGAAAACTTGTATTCCGGCTCAAAACAACGGGATACATTGTTTTAGATTGAAACTAGCAAGATTCACGAGCATCGATTTTACATGTCGTCGAAGAGAACGAGAGAAAGGTGTAAACTTTTTCTCTCAGAACTGCGCAAAAACTTGTATTCCGGCTCAAACAACGGGATACATCGTTTTAGATCGAAACTAGCAAGATTAAGGAGCATCGATTTTACAAGTCGACGAAGAGTAGACGAGAGAAAGGTGTAAACTTTTTCTCTCAGAACTGCGCGAAAACTTGTATTCCGGCTCAAAACAACGGGATACATCGTTTTAGATCGAAACTAGCACGATTAAAGAGCATCGATTTTACAAGTCGTCGAAGAGTAGACGAGAGATAGGTGTAAACTTTTTCTCTCAGAACTGCGCGAAAACTTGTATTCCGGCTCAAAACAACGGGATACATCGTTTTAGATCGAAACTAGCACAATTAACGAGCATCGATTTTACAAGTCGTCGAAGAGTAGACGAGAGATAGGTGTAAACTTTTTCTCTCAGAACTGCGCGAAAACTTGTATTTCGGCTCAAAACAACGGGATACATCGTTTTAGATCGAAACTAGCAAGATTCACGAGCATCGATTTTACAAGTCGTCGAAGAGTAGACGAGAAAAAGGTGTAAACGTTTTCTCTCAGAACTGCGCGAAAACTTGTATTCCGGCTCAAAACAACGGGATACATCGTTTTAGATCGAAACTAGCACGATTAACGAGCATCAATTTTACAAGTCGTCGAAGAGTAGACGAGAGATAGGTGTAAACTTTTTCTCTCAGAACTGCGCGAAAACTTGTATTCCGGCTCAAAACAACGGGATACATTGTTTTCGATTGAAACTAGCAAGATTCACGAGCATCGATTTTACATGTCGTCGAAGAGAACGAGAGAAAGGTGTAAACTTTTTCTCTCAGAACTGCGCAAAAACTTGTATTCCGGCTCAAAACAACGGGATACATCGTTTTAGATCGAAACTAGCAAGATTAAGGAGCATCGATTTTACAAGTCGACGAAGAGTAGACGAGAGAAAGGTGTAAACTTTTTCTCTCAGAACTGCGCGAAAACTTGTATTCCGGCTCAAAACAACGGGATACATCGTTTTAGATCGAAAGTAGCACGATTAAAGAGCATCGATTTTACAAGTCGTCGAAGAGTAGACGAGAGATAGGTGTAAACTTTTTCTCTCAGAACTGCGCGAAAACTTGTATTCCGGCTCAAAACAACGGGATACATCGTTTTAGATCGAAACTAGCACAATTAACGAGCATCGATTTTACAAGTCGTCGAAGAGTAGACGAGAGATAGGTGTAAACTTTTTCTCTCAGAACTGCGCGAAAACTTGTATTCCGGCTCAAAACAACGGGATACATCGTTTTAGATCGAAACTAGCAAGATTCACGAGCATCGATTTTACAAGTCGTCGAAGAGTAGACGAGATAAAGGTGTAAACTTTTTCTCATAACTGCGCGAAGACTTGTATTCCGGCTCAAAACAACGGGATATATCGTTTTAGATCGAAACTAGCAAGATTAACGAGCATCGATTTTACAAGTCGACGAAGAGTAGACGAGAGAAAGGTGTAAACTTTTTCTCAGAACTGCGCGAAAACTTGTATTCCGGCTCAAAACAACGGGATACATCGTTTTAGATCGAAACTAGCACGATTAAAGAGCATCGATTTTACAAGTCGTCGAAGAGTAGACGAGAGATAGGTGTAAACTTTTTCTCTCAGAACTGCGCGAAAACTTGTATTCCGGCTCAAAACAACGGGATTCATCGTTTTAGATCGAAACTAGCACGATTAAAGAGCATCGATTTTACAAGTCGTCGAAGAGTAGACGAGAGATAGGTGTAAACTTTTTCTCTCAGAACTGCGCGAAAACTTGTATTCCGACTCAAAACAACGGGATACATTGTTTTAGAGCAAAACTATTAAGATTCACGAGCATCGATTTTACAAGTCGTCGAAGAGTAGACGAGAGAAAGGTGTAAACTTTTTCTCTCAGAACTGCGCGAAAACTTGTATTCCCGCTCATAACAACGGGATACATTGTTTTAGATCGAAACTAGCAAGATTCACGAGCATCGATTTTACAAGTCGTCGCAGAGTAGACGAGAGAAAGGTGTAAACTTTTTCTCTCAGAACTGCGCGAAAACTTGTATTCCGGCTCAAAACAACGGGATACATTGTTTTCGATTGAAACTAGCAAGATTCACGAGCATCGATTTTACATGTCGTCGAAGAGAACGAGAGAAAGGTGTAAACTTTTTCTCTCAGAACTGCGCAAAAACTTGTATTCCGGCTCAAAACAACGGGATACATCGTTTTAGATCGAAACTAGCAAGATTAACGAGCATCGAATTTACAAGTCGACGAAGAGTAGACGAGAGAAAGGTGTAAACTTTTTCTCTCAGAACTGCGCGAAAACTTGTATTCCGGCTCAAAACAACGGGATACATCGTTTTAGATCGAAACTAGCACGATTAAAGAGCATCGATTTTACAAGTCGTCGAAGAGTAGACGAGAGATAGGTGTAAACTTTTTCTCTCAGAACTGCGCGAAAACTTGTATTCCGGCTCAAAACAACGGGATACATCGTTTTAGATCGAAACTAGCACAATTAACGAGCATCGATTTTACAAGTCGTCGAAGAGTAGACGAGAGATAGGTGTAAACTTTTTCTCTCAGAACTGCGCGAAAACTTTTATTCCGGCTCAAAACAACGGGATACATTGTTTTAGAGCGAAACTATCAACATTCACGAGCATCGATTTTACAAGTCGTCGAAGAGTAGACGAGAGAAAGGTGTAAACTTTTTCTCTCAGAACTGCTCGAAAACTTGTATTCCGGCTAAAAACAACGGGATACATCGTTTTAGATCGAAACTAGCAAGATTCACGAGCATCGATTTTACATGTCGTCGAAGAGAACGAGAGAAAGGTGTAAACTTTTTCTCTCAGAACTGCGCAAAAATTTGTATTCCGGCTCAAAACAACGGGATACATCGTTTTAGATCGAAACTAGCAAGATTCACGAGCATCAATTTTACAAGTCGTCGAAGAGTAGACGAGAGAAAAGTGAAAGCTTTTTCTCTCAGAACTGCGCGAAGACTTGTATTCCGGCTGAAAACAACGGGATACATCGTTTTAGATCGAAACTAGCAAGATTAACGAGCATTGATTTTACAAGTCGACGAAGAGTAGACGAGAGAAAGGTGTAAACTTTTTCTCTCAGAACTGCGCAAAAATTTGTATTCCGGCTCAAAACAACGGGATACATCGTTTTAGATCGAAACTAGCAAGATTCACGAGCATCGATTTTACAAGTCGTCGAAGAGTAGACGAGAGAAAGGTGTAAACTTTTTCTCTCAGAACTGCGCGAAGACTTGTATTTCGGCTCAAAACAACGGGATACATCGTTTTAGATCAAAACTAGCAAGATTAACGAGCATTGATTTTACAAGTCGACGAAGAGTAGACGAGAGAAAGGTGTAAACGTTTTCTCTCAGAACTGCGCGAAAACTTGTATTCCGGCTCAAAACAATGGGATACATCGTTTCAGATCGAAACTAGCACAATTAACGAGCATCCATTTTACAAGTCGTCGAAGAGTAGACGAGAGATAGGTGTAAACTTTTTCTCTCAGAACTGCGCGAAAACTTTTATTCCGGCTCAAAACAACGGGATACATTGTTTTAGAGCGAAACTATCAACATTCACGATCATCGATTTTACAAGTCGTCGAAGAGTAGACGAGAGAAAGGTGTAAACTTTTTCTCTCAGAACTGCGCGAAAACTTGTATTCCGGCTCAAAACAACGGGATACATCGTTTTAGATCGAAACTAGCACGATTAACGAGCATCGATTTTACAAGTCGTCGAAGAGTATACGAGAGAAAGGGGTAAACGTTTTCTCTCAGAACTGCGCGAAAACTCGTATTCCGTCTCAAAACAACGGGATACATTGTTTTAGTACGAAACTATCAAGATTCACGAGCATCGATTTTACAAGTCGTCGAAGAGTAGACGAGAGAAAGGTGTAAACTTTTTCTCTCAGAACTGCGCGAAAACTTGTATTTCGGCTCAAAACAACGGGATACATCGTTTTAGATCGAAACTAGCAAGATTCACGAGCATCGATTTTACAAGTCGTCGCAGAGTAGACGAGAGAAAGGTGTAAATTTTTCTCTCAGAACTGCGCGAAAACTTGTATTCCGGCTCAAAACAACGGAATACATCGTTTTAGATCGAAACTATCAAGATTCACGAGCATCGATTTTACAAGTCGTCGAAGAGTAGACGAGAGAAAGGTGTAAACTTTTTCTCTCAGAACTGTGCAAAAACTTGTATTCCGGCTCAAAGCAATGGGATACATCGTTTTAGATTGAAACTAGAAAGATTCACGAGCATCGATTTTACAAGTCGTCGAAGAGTAGACGAGAGAAAGGGGTAAACGTTTTCTCTCAGAACTGCGCGAAAACTCGTATTCCGTCTCAAAACAACGGGATACATTGTTTTAGAACGAAACTATCAAGATTCACCAGCATCGATTTTACAAGTCGTCGAAGAGTAGACGAGAGAAAGGTGTAAACTTTTTCTCTCAGAACTGCTCGAAAACTTGTATTCCGGCTCAAAACAATGGGATACATCGTTTTAGATCGAAACTAGCAAGATTCACGAGCATCGATTTTACAAGTCGTCGCAGAGTAGACGAGAGAAAGGTGTAAATTTTTCTCTCAGAACTGCGCGAAAACTTGTATTCCGGCTCAAAACAACGGAATACATCGTTTTAGATCGAAACTATCAAGATTCACGAGCATCGATTTTACAAGTCGTCGATGAGTAGACGAGAGAAAGGTGTAAACTTTTTCTCTCAGAACTGCGCGAAAAATTGTATTTCGGCTCAAAACAACGGGATACATCGTTTTAGATCAAAAGTAGCAAAATTCACGAGCATCAATTTAACAAGTCGTCGAAGAGTAGACGAGAGAAAGGTGTAAACTTTTTCTCTCAGAACTGCGCGAAAACTTGTATTCCGGCTCAAAACCACGGGATACATCGTTTTAGATCGAAAGTAGCAAAATTCACCAGCATCAATTTAACAAGTCGTCGAAGAGTAGACGAGAGAAAGGTGTAAACTTTTTCTCCCAGAACTGCGCGAAAACTTGTATTCCGGCTCAAAACCACGGGATACATCGTTTTAGATCGAAAGTAGCAAAATTCACCAGCATCAATTTAACAAGTCGTCGAAGAGTAGACGAGAGAAAGGGGTAAACGTTTTCTCTCAGAACTGCGCGAAAACTCGTATTCCGTCTCAAAACAACGGGATACATTGTTTTAGAACGAAACTATCAAGATTCACCAGCATCGATTTTACAAGTCGTCGAAGAGTAGACGAGAGAAAGGTGTAAACTTTTTCTCTCAGAACTGCTCGAAAACTTGTATTCCGGCTCAAAACAATGGGATACATCGTTTTAGATCGAAACTAGCAAGATTCACGAGCATCGATTTTACAAGTCGTCGCAGAGTAGACGAGAGAAAGGTGTAAATTTTTCTCTCAGAACTGCGCGAAAACTTGTATTCCGGCTCAAAACAACGGAATACATCGTTTTAGATCGAAACTATCAAGATTCACGAGCATCGATTTTACAAGTCGTCGATGAGTAGACGAGAGAAAGGTGTAAACTTTTTCTCTCAGAACTGCGCGAAAAATTGTATTTCGGCTCAAAACAACGGGATACATCGTTTTAGATCAAAAGTAGCAAAATTCACGAGCATCAATTTAACAAGTCGTCGAAGAGTAGACGAGAGAAAGGTGTAAACTTTTTCTCTCAGAACTGCGCGAAAACTTGTATTCCGGCTCAAAACCACGGGATACATCGTTTTAGATCGAAAGTAGCAAAATTCACCAGCATCAATTTAACAAGTCGTCGAAGAGTAGACGAGAGAAAGGTGTAAACTTTTTCTCCCAGAACTGCGCGAAAACTTGTATTGCGGCTCAAAACAATGGGATACATCGTTTTAGATCAAGACAAGCAAAATTCGCGAGCATCGATTTTACAAATCGTCGAAGAGTAGACGAGAAAAAGCTGTAAACTTTTTGTCTCAGAACTGCGCGAAAACTTGTATTCCGGCTCAAATCAACGGGATACATCGTTTTACATCGAAACTAGCACAATTAACGAGCATCGATTTTACAAGTCGTCGAAGAGTAGACGAGAGAAAGGTGTAAACTTTTTCTCTCAGAACTGCGCGAAAACTCGTATTCCGGCTCAAAACAACGGTTTACACTGTTTTAGAGCGAAACTATCAAGATTCACGAGCATCGATTTTACAAGTCGTCGAAGAGTAGACGAGAGAAAGGTGTAAACTTTTTTCTCTCAGAACTGCGCGAAAACTTGTATTCCGGCTCAAAACAACGGGATACATCGTTTTAGATCGAAAGTAGCAAAATTCACCAGCATTAATTTAACAAGTCGTCGAAGAGTAGACGAGAGAAAGGTGTAAACTTTTTCTCTCAGAACTGCGCGAAAACTTGTATTGCGGCTCAAAACAATGGGATACATCGTTTTTGATCAAGACAAGCAAAATTCGCGAGCATCGATTTTACAAATCGCCGAAGAGTAGACGAGAGAAAGATGTAAACTTTTTCTCTCAGAACTGCGCGAAAACTTGTATTCCGACTCAAAACAACGGGATACATCGTTTTAGATCGAAACTAGCACGATTAACGAGCATCGATTTTACAAGTCGTCGAAGAGTAGACGAGAGAAAGGGGTAAACGTTTTCTCTCAGAACTGCGCGAAAACTCGTATTCCGTCTCAAAACAACGGGATACATTGTTTTAGAACGAAACTATCAACATTCACGAGCGTCGATTTTACAAGTCGTCGAAGAGTAGACGAGAGAAAGGTGTAAACTTTTTCTCTCAGAACTGCGCGAAAACTTGTATTCCGGCTCAAAACAACGGGATACATTGTTTTAGATCGAAACTAGCAAGATTCACGAGCATCGATTTTACAAGTCGTCGCAGTGTAGACGAGAGAAAGGTGTAAATTTTTCTCTCAGAACTGCGCGAAAACTTGTATTCCGGCTCAAAACAACGGAATACATCGTTTTAGATCGAAACTATCAAGATTCACGAGCATCGATTTTACAAGTCGTCGAAGAGTAGACGAGAGAAAGGTGTAAACTTTTTCTCTCAGAACTGCGCGAAAACTTGTATTCCGGCTCAAAACAACGGGATACATCGTTTTAGATCGAAACTAGCAAGATTCACGAGCATCGATTCTACAAGTCGTCGAAGAGTAGACGAGAGAAAGATGTAAACTTTTTCTCTCAGAACTGCGCGAAAACTTGTATTCCGGCTCAAAACAACGGGATACACCGTTTTAGATTGAAACTAGCAAGATTCACGAGCATCGATTTTACAAGTCGTCGAAAAGTAGACGAGAAAAAGGTGTAAACTTTTTCTCTCAGAACTGCGCTAAAGCTTGTATTCCGGCTCGAAACAACGGGATACATCGTTTTAGATCGAAACTAGCACGATTAACGAGCATCGATTTTACAAGTCGTCGAAGAGTAGACGAGAGAAAGGTGTAAACTTTTTGTCTCAGAACTGCGCGAAAACTTGTATTCCGGCTCATATCAACGGGATACATCGTTTTACATTGAAACTAGCACGATTAACGAGCATCGATTTTACAAGTCGTCGAAGAGTAGACGAGAGAAAGGTGTAAACTTTTTCTCTCAGAACTGCGCGAAAACTCGTATTCCGGCTCAAAACAACGGTTTACACTGTTTTAGAGCGAAACTATCAAGATTCACGAGCATCGATTTTACAAGTCGTCGAAGAGTAGACGAGAGAAAGGTGTAAACTTTTTCTCTCAGAACTGCGCAAAAACTTGTATTCCGGCTGAAAGCAATGGGATACATCGTTTTAGATCGAAACTAGCAAGATTCACGAGCAACGATTTTACAAGTCGTCGAAGAGCAGACGAGAGAAAGGTGTAAACTTTTTCTCTCAGAACTGCGCGAAAACATGTATTCCGGCTCAAAACAACGGGATACATCGTTTTAGAGCGATACTATCAAGATTCACGAGCATCGATTCTACAAGTCGTCGAAGAGTAGACGAGAGAAAGATGTAAACTTTTTCTCTCAGAACTGCGCGAAAACTTGTATTCCGGCTCAAAACAACGGGATACATCGTTTTAGATCGAAACTAGCACGATTAACGAGCATCGATTTTACAAGTCGTCGAAGAGTATACGAGAGAAAGGGGTAAACGTTTTCTCTCAGAACTGCGCGAAAACTCGTATTCCGTCTCAAAACAACGGGATACATTGTTTTAGTACGAAACTATCAAGATTCACGAGCATCGATTTTACAAGTCGTCGAAGAGTAGACGAGAGAAAGGTGTAAACTTTTTCTCTCAGAACTGCGCGAAAACTTGTATTTCGGCTCAAAACAACGGGATACATCGTTTTAGATCGAAACTAGCAAGATTCACGAGCATCGATTTTACAAGTCGTCGCAGAGTAGACGAGAGAAAGGTGTAAACTTTTTCTCTCAGAACTGCGCGAAAAATTGTATTTCGGCTCAAAACAACGGGATACATCGTTTTAGATCAAAAGTAGCAAAATTCACGAGCATCAATTTAACAAGTCGTCGAAGAGTAGACGAGAGAAAGGTGTAAACTTTTTCTCTCAGAACTGCGCGAAAACTTGTATTCCAGCTCAAAACAACAGGATACATCGTTTTAGATCGAAACTAGCAAAATTCACGAGCATCAATTTTACAAGTCGTCGAAGAGTAGACGAGAGAAAGGTGTAAACTTTTTCTCTCAGAACTGCGCGAAAACTTGTATTCCGGCTCAAAACCACGGGATACATCGTTTTAGATCGAAAGTAGCAAAATTCACCAGCATCAATTTAACAAGTCGTCGAAGAGTAGACGAGAGAAAGGTGTAAACTTTTTCTCCCAGAACTGCGCGAAAACTTGTATTGCGGCTCAAAACAATGGGATACATCGTTTTAGATCAAGACAAGCAAAATTCGGGAGCATCGATTTTACAAATCGTCGAAGAGTAGACGAGAAAAAGCTGTAAACTTTTTGTCTCAGAACTGCGCGAAAACTTGTATTCCGGCTCAAATCAACGGGATACATCGTTTTACATCGAAACTAGCACAATTAACGAGCATCGATTTTACAAGTCGTCGAAGAGTAGACGAGAGAAAGGTGTAAACTTTTTCTCTCAGAACTGCGCGAAAACTCGTATTCCGGCTCAAAACAACGGTTTACACTGTTTTAGAGCGAAACTATCAAGATTCACGAGCATCGATTTTACAAGTCGTCGAAGACTAGACGAGAGAAAGGTGTAAACTTTTTTCTCTCAGAACTGCGCGAAAACTTGTATTCCGGCTCAAAACAACGGGATACATCGTTTTAGATCGAAAGTAGCAAAATTCACCAGCATTAATTTAACAAGTCGTCGAAGAGTAGACGAGAGAAAGGTGTAAACTTTTTCTCTCAGAACTGCGCGAAAACTTGTATTCCGGCTCAAAACAACGGGATACATCGTTTTAGATTGAAACTAGCAAGATTCACGAGCATCGATTTTATAAGTCGTCGCAGAGTAGACGAGAGAAAGGTGTAAATTTTTCTCTCAGAACTGCGCGAAAACTTGTATTCCGGCTCAAACCAACGGAATACATCGTTTTAGATCGAAACTAGCAAGTTTAACGAGCATCGATTTTACAAGTCGTCGAAGAGTAGACGAGAGAAAGGTGTAAACTTTTTCTCTCAGAACTGCGCGAAAACTTGTATTCCGGCTCAAAACAACGGGATACATCGTTTTAGATCGAAACTATCAAGATTCACGAGCATCGATTTTGCAAGTCGTCGAAGAGTAGACGAGAGAAAGGTGTAAACTTTTTCTCTCAGAACTGCGCGAAAACTTGTATTCCGGCTCAAAACAACGGGATACATCGTTTTAGATCGAAACTAGCACGATTAACGAGCATCGATTTTACAAGTCGTCGAAGAGTAGACGAGAGAAAGGTGTAAACTTTTTCTCTCAGAACTGCGCGAAAACTCGTATTCGGGCTCAAAACAAAGGGATATATTGTTTTAGAGCGAAACTATCAAGATTCACGAGCATCGATTTTACAAGTCGTCGAAGAGTAGACGAGAGAAAGGTGTAAAGTTTTTCTCTCAGAACTGCGCGAAAACTTGTATTCCGGCTCAAAACAACGGGATACATCGTTTTAGATCGAAACTAGCAAGATTCACGAGCATCGATTTTACAAGTCGTCGCAGAGTAGACGAGAGAAAGATGTAAACTTTTTCTCTCAGAACTGCGCGAAAACTTGTATTCCGGCTCAAAACAACGGGATACACCGTTTTAGATCAAAACTAGCAAGATTCACGAGCATCGATTTTACAAGTCGACGAAAAGTAGACGAGAAAAAGGTGTAAACTTTTTCTCTCAGAACTGCGCTAAAACTTGTATTCCGGCTCGAAACAACGGGATACATCGTTTTAGATCGAAACTAGCACGATTAACGAGCATCGATTTTACAAGTCGTCGAAGAGTAGACGAGAGAAAGGTGTAAACTTTTTCTCTCAGAACTGCGCGAAAACTTGTATTCCGGCTCAAAACAACGGGATACATCGTTTTAGAGCGATACTGTCAAGATTCACGAGCATCGATTCTACAAGTCGTCGAAGAGTAGACGAGAGAAAGGTGTAAACTTTTTCTCTCAGAACTGCGCGAAGACTTGTATTTCGGCTCAAAACAACGGGATACATCGTTTTAGATCAAAACTAGCAAGATTAACGAGCATTGATTTTACAAGTCGTCGAAGAGTAGACGAGAGAAAGGTGTAAACTTTTTCTCCCAGAACTGCGCGAAAACTTGTATTGCGGCTCAAAACAATGGGATACATCGTTTTAGATCAAGACAAGCAAAATTCGCGAGCATCGATTTTACAAATCGTCGAAGAGTAGACGAGAAAAAGCTGTAAACTTTTTGTCTCAGAACTGCGCGAAAACTTGTATTCCGGCTCAAATCAACGGGATACATCGTTTTACATCGAAACTAGCACAATTAACGAGCATCGATTTTACAAGTCGTCGAAGAGTAGACGAGAGAAAGGTGTAAACTTTTTCTCTCAGAACTGCGCGAAAACTCGTATTCCGGCTCAAAACAACGGTTTACACTGTTTTAGAGCGAAACTATCAAGATTCACGAGCATCGATTTTACAAGTCGTCGAAGAGTAGACGAGAGAAAGGTGTAAACTTTTTTCTCTCAGAACTGCGCGAAAACTTGTATTCCGGCTCAAAACAACGGGATACATCGTTTTAGATCGAAAGTAGCAAAATTCACCAGCATTAATTTAACAAGTCGTCGAAGAGTAGACGAGAGAAAGGTGTAAATTTTTCTCTCAGAACTGCGCGAAAACTTGTATTGCGGCTCAAAACAATGGGATACATCGTTTTAGATCAAGACAAGCAAAATTCGCGAGCATCGATTTTACAAATCGTCGAAGAGTAGACGAGAGAAAGATGTAAACTTTTTCTCTCAGAACTGCGCGAAAACTTGTATTCCGACTCAAAACAACGGGATACATCGTTTTAGATCGAAACTAGCACGATTAACGAGCATCGATTTTACAAGTCGTCGAAGAGTAGACGAGAGAAAGGGGTAAACGTTTTCTCTCAGAACTGCGCGAAAACTCGTATTCCGTCTCAAAACAACGGGATACATTGTTTTGGAACGAAACTATCAACATTCACGAGCGTCGATTTTACAAGTCGTCGAAGAGTAGACGAGAGAAAGGTGTAAACTTTTTCTCTCAGAACTGCGCGAAAACATGTATTCCGGCTCAAAACAACGGGATACATCGTTTTAGAGCGATACTATCAAGATTCACGAGCATCGATTCTACAAGTCGTCGAAGAGTAGACGAGAGAAAGATGTAAACTTTTTCTCTCAGAACTGCGCGAAAACTTGTATTCCGGCTCAAAACAACGGGATACATCGTTTTAGATCGAAACTAGCACGATTAACGAGCATCGATTTTACAAGTCTTCGAAGAGTATACGAGAGAAAGGGGTAAACGTTTTCTCTCAGAACTGCGCGAAAACTCGTATTCCGTCTCAAAACAACGGGATACATTGTTTTAGTACGAAACTATCAAGATTCACGAGCATCGATTTTACAAGTCGTCGAAGAGTAGACGAGAGAAAGGTGCAAACTTTTTCTCTCAGAACTGCGCGAAAACTTGTATTTCGGCTCAAAACAACGGGATACATCGTTTTAGATCGAAACTAGCAAGATTCACGAGCATCGATTTTACAAGTCGTCGCAGAGTAGACGAGAGAAAGGTGTAAATTTTTCTCTCAGAACTGCGCGAAAACTTGTATTCCGGCTCAAAACAACGGAATACATCGTTTTAGATCGAAACTATCAAGATTCACGAGCATCGATTTTACAAGTCGTCGAAGAGTAGACGAGAGAAAGGTGTAAACTTTTTCTCTCAGAACTGTGCAAAAACTTGTATTCCAGCTCAAAGCAATGGGATACATCGTTTTAGATTGAAACTAGAAAGATTCACGAGCATCGATTTTACAAGTCGTCGAAGAGTAGACGAGAGAAAGGGGTAAACGTTTTCTCTCAGAACTGCGCGAAAACTCGTATTCCGTCTCAAAACAACGGGATACATTGTTTTAGAACGAAACTATCAAGATTCACCAGCATCGATTTTACAAGTCGTCGAAGAGTAGACGAGAGAAAGGTGTAAACTTTTTCTCTCAGAACTGCGCGAAAACTTGTATTCCGGCTCAAAACAATGGGATACATCGTTTTAGATCGAAACTAGCAAGATTCACGAGCATCGATTTTACAAGTCGTCGCAGAGTAGACGAGAGAAAGGTGTAAATTTTTCTCTCAGAACTGCGCGAAAACTTGTATTCCGGCTCAAAAGAACGGAATACATCGTTTTAGATCGAAACTATCAAGATTCACGAGCATCGATTTTACAAGTCGTCGAAGAGTAGACGAGAGAAAGGGGTAAACGTTTTCTCTCAGAACTGCGCGAAAACTCGTATTCCGTCTCAAAACAACGGGATACATTGTTTTAGAACGAAACTATCAAGATTCACCAGCATCGATTTTACAAGTCGTCGAAGAGTAGACGAGAGAAAGGTGTAAACTTTTTCTCTCAGAACTGCGCGAAAACTTGTATTCCGGCTCAAAACAACGGGATACATCGTTTTAGATTGAAACTAGCAAGATTCACGAGCATCGATTTTATAAGTCGTCGCAGAGTAGACGAGAGAAAGGTGTAAATTTTTCTCTCAGAACTGCGCGAAAACTTGTATTCCGGCTCAAACCAACGGAATACATCGTTTTAGATCGAAACTAGCAAGTTTAACGAGCATCGATTTTACAAGTCGTCGAAGAGTAGACGAGAGAAAGGTGTAAACTTTTTCTCTCAGAACTGCGCGAAAACTTGTATTCCGGCTCAAAACAACGGGATACATCGTTTTAGATCGAAACTATCAAGATTCACGAGCATCGATTTTGCAAGTCGTCGAAGAGTAGACGAGAGAAAGGTGTAAACTTTTCCTCTCAGAACTGCGCGAAAACTTGTATTCCGGCTCAAAACAACGGGATACATCGTTTTAGATCGAAACTAGCACGATTAACGAGCATCGATTTTACACGTCGTCGAAGAGTAGACGAGAGAAAGGTGTAAACGTTTTCTCTCAGAACTGCGCGAAAACTCGTATTCGGGCTCAAAACAAAGGGATATATTGTTTTAGAGCGAAACTATCAAGATTCACGAGCATCGATTTTACAAGTCGTCGAAGAGTAGACGAGAGAAAGGTGTAAAGTTTTTCTCTCAGAACTGCGCGAAAACTTGTATTCCGGCTCAAAACTACGGGATACATCGTTTTAGATCGAAACTAGCAAGATTCACGAGCATCGATTTTACAAGTCGTCGCAGAGTAGACGAGAGAAAGATGTAAACTTTTTCTCTCAGAACTGCGCGAAAACTTGTATTCCGGCTCAAAACAACGGGATACACCGTTTTAGATCAAAACTAGCAAGATTCACGAGCATCGATTTTACAAGTCGACGAAAAGTAGACGAGAAAAAGGTGTAAACGTTTTCTCTCAGAACTGCGCTAAAACTTGTATTCCGGCTCGAAACAACGGGATACATCGTTTTAGATCGAAACTAGCACGATTAACGAGCATCGATTTTACAAGTCGTCGAAGAGTAGACGAGAGAAAGGTGTAAACTTTTTCTCTCAGAACTGCGCGAAAACTTGTATTCCGGCTCAAAACAACGGGATACATCGTTTTAGAGCGATACTGTCAAGATTCACGAGCATCGATTCTACAAGTCGTCGAAGAGTAGACGAGAGAAAGGTGTAAACTTTTTCTCTCAGAACTGCGCGAAGACTTGTATTTCGGCTCAAAACAACGGGATACATCGTTTTAGATCAAAACTAGCAAGATTAACGAGCATTGATTTTACAAGTCGTCGAAGAGTAGACGAGAGAAAGGTGTAAACTTTTTCTCCCAGAACTGCGCGAAAACTTGTATTGCGGCTCAAAACAATGGGATACATCGTTTTAGATCAAGACAAGCAAAATTCGCGAGCATCGATTTTACAAATCGTCGAAGAGTAGACGAGAAAAAGCTGTAAACTTTTTGTCTCAGAACTGCGCGAAAACTTGTATTCCGGCTCAAATCAACGGGATACATCGTTTTACATCGAAACTAGCACAATTAACGAGCATCGATTTTACAAGTCGTCGAAGAGTAGACGAGAGAAAGGTGTAAACTTTTTCTCTCAGAACTGCGCGAAAACTCGTATTCCGGCTCAAAACAACGGTTTACACTGTTTTAGAGCGAAACTATCAAGATTCACGAGCATCGATTTTACAAGTCGTCGAAGAGTAGACGAGAGAAAGGTGTAAACTTTTTTCTCTCAGAACTGCGCGAAAACTTGTATTCCGGCTCAAAACAACGGGATACATCGTTTTAGATCGAAAGTAGCAAAATTCACCAGCATTAATTTAACAAGTCGTCGAAGAGTAGACGACAGAAAGGTGTAAACTTTTTCTCTCAGAACTGCGCGAAAACTTGTATTGCGGCTCAAAACAATGGGATACATCGTTTTAGATCAAGACAAGCAAAATTCGCGAGCATCGATTTTACAAATCGTCGAAGAGTAGACGAGAGAAAGATGTAAACTTTTTCTCTCAGAACTGCGCGAAAACTTGTATTCCGACTCAAAACAACGGGATACATCGTTTTAGATCGAAACTAGCACGATTAACGAGCATCGATTTTACAAGTCGTCGAAGAGTAGACGAGAGAAAGGGGTAAACGTTTTCTCTCAGAACTGCGCGAAAACTCGTATTCCGTCTCAAAACAACGGGATACATTGTTTTGGAACGAAACTATCAACATTCACGAGCGTCGATTTTACAAGTCGTCGAAGAGTAGACGAGAGAAAGGTGTAAACTTTTTCTCTCAGAACTGCGCGAAAACATGTATTCCGGCTCAAAACAACGGGATACATCGTTTTAGAGCGATACTATCAAGATTCACGAGCATCGATTCTACAAGTCGTCGAAGAGTAGACGAGAGAAAGATGTAAACTTTTTCTCTCAGAACTGCGCGAAAACTTGTATTCCGGCTCAAAACAACGGGATACATCGTTTTAGATCGAAACTAGCACGATTAACGAGCATCGATTTTACAAGTCGTCGAAGAGTATACGAGAGAAAGGGGTAAACGTTTTCTCTCAGAACTGCGCGAAAACTCGTATTCCGTCTCAAAACAACGGGATACATTGTTTTAGTACGAAACTATCAAGATTCACGAGCATCGATTTTACAAGTCGTCGAAGAGTAGACGAGAGAAAGGTGCAAACTTTTTCTCTCAGAACTGCGCGAAAACTTGTATTTCGGCTCAAAACAACGGGATACATCGTTTTAGATCGAAACTAGCAAGATTCACGAGCATCGATTTTACAAGTCGTCGCAGAGTAGACGAGAGAAAGGTGTAAATTTTTCTCTCAGAACTGCGCGAAAACTTGTATTCCGGCTCAAAACAACGGAATACATCGTTTTAGATCGAAACTATCAAGATTCACGAGCATCGATTTTACAAGTCGTCGAAGAGTAGACGAGAGAAAGGTGTAAACTTTTTCTCTCAGAACTGTGCAAAAACTTGTATTCCAGCTCAAAGCAATGGGATACATCGTTTTAGATTGAAACTAGAAAGATTCACGAGCATCGATTTTACAAGTCGTCGAAGTGTAGACGAGAGAAAGGGGTAAACGTTTTCTCTCAGAACTGCGCGAAAACTCGTATTCCGTCTCAAAACAACGGGATACATTGTTTTAGAACGAAACTATCAAGATTCACCAGCATCGATTTTACAAGTCGTCGAAGAGTAGACGAGAGAAAGGTGTAAACTTTTTCTCTCAGAACTGCGCGAAAACTTGTATTCCGGCTCAAAACAATGGGATACATCGTTTTAGATTGAAACTAGCAAGATTCACGAGCATCGATTTTACAAGTCGTCGCAGAGTAGACGAGAGAAAGGTGTAAATTTTTCTCTCAGAACTGCGCGAAAACTTGTATTCCGGCTCAAAAGAACGGAATACATCGTTTTAGATCGAAACTATCAAGATTCACGAGCATCGATTTTACAAGTCGTCGATGAGTAGACGAGAGAAAGGTGTAAACTTTTTCTCTCAGAACTGCGCGAAAAATTTTATTTCAGCTCAAAACAACGGGATACATCGTTTTAGATCAAAAGTAGCAAAATTCACGAGCATCAATTTAACAAGTCGTCGAAGAGTAGACGAGAGAAAGGTGTAAACTTTTTCTCTCAGAACTGCGCGAAAACTTGTATTCCAGCTCAAAACAACAGGATACATCGTTTTAGATCGAAACTAGCAAAATTCACGAGCATCAATTTTACAAGTCGTCGAAGAGTAGACGAGAGAAAGGTGAAAACTTTTTCTCTCAGAACTGCGCGAAAACTTGTATTCCGGCTCAAAACCACGGGATACATCGTTTTAGATCGAAAGTAGCAAAATTCACCAGCATCAATTTAACAAGTCGTCGAAGAGTAGACGAGAGAAAGGTGTAAACTTTTTCTCCCAGAACTGCGCGAAAACTTGTATTGCGGCTCAAAACAATGGGATACATCGTTTTAGATCAAGACAAGCAAAATTCGCGAGCATCGATTTTACAAATCGTCGAAGAGTAGACGAGAAAAAGCTGTAAACTTTTTGTCTCAGAACTGCGCGAAAACTTGTATTCCGGCTCAAATCAACGGGATACATCGTTTTACATCGAAACTAGCACAATTAACGAGCATCGATTTTACAAGTCGTCGAAGAGTAGACGAGAGAAAGGTGTAAACTTTTTCTCTCAGAACTGCGCGAAAACTCGTATTCCGGCTCAAAACAACGGTTTACACTGTTTTAGAGCGAAACTATCAAGATTCACGAGCATCGATTTTACAAGTCGTCGAAGAGTAGACGAGAGAAAGGTGTAAACTTTTTTCTCTCAGAACTGCGCGAAAACTTGTATTCCGGCTCAAAACAACGGGATACATCGTTTTAGATCGAAAGTAGCAAAATTCACCAGCATTAATTTAACAAGTCGTCGAAGAGTAGACGAGAGAAAGGTGTAAACTTTTTCTCTCAGAACTGCGCGAAAACTTGTATTCCGGCTCAAAACAACGGGATACATCGTTTTAGATTGAAACTAGCAAGATTCACGAGCATCGATTTTATAAGTCGTCGCAGAGTAGACGAGAGAAAGGTGTAAATTTTTCTCTCAGAACTGCGCGAAAACTTGTATTCCGGCTCAAACCAACGGAATACATCGTTTTAGATCGAAACTAGCAAGTTTAACGAGCATCGATTTTACAAGTCGTCGAAGAGTAGACGAGAGAAAGGTGTAAACTTTTTCTCTCAGAACTGCGCGAAAACTTGTATTCCGGCTCAAAACAACGGGATACATCGTTTTAGATCGAAACTATCAAGATTCACGAGCATCGATTTTGCAAGTCGTCGAAGAGTAGACGAGAGAAAGGTGTAAACTTTTTCTCTCAGAACTGCGCGAAAACTTGTATTGCGGCTCAAAACAACGGGATACATCGTTTTAGATCGAAACTAGCACGATTAACGAGCATCGATTTTACAAGTCGTCGAAGAGTAGACGAGAAAAAGGTGTAAACTTTTTCTCTCAGAACTGCGCGAAAACTCGTATTCGGGCTCAAAACAAAGGGATACATTGTTTTAGAGCGAAACTATCAAGATTCACGAGCATCGATTTTACAAGTCGTCGAAGAGTAGACGAGAGAAAGGTGTAAACTTTTTCTCTCAGAACTGCGCGAAAACTTGTATTCCGGCTCAAAACAACGGGATACATCGTTTTAGATCGAAACTAGCAAGATTCACGAGCATCGATTTTACAAGTCGTCGCAGAGTAGACAAGAGAAAGATGTAAACTTTTTCTCTCAGAACTGCGCGAAAACTTGTATTCCGGCTCAAAACAACGGGATACACCGTTTTAGATCAAAACTAGCAAGATTCACGAGCATCGATTTTACACGTCGACGAAAAGTAGACGAGAAAAAGGTGTAAACTTTTTCTCTCAGAACTGCGCTAAAACTTGTATTCCGGCTCGAAACAACGGGATACATCGTTTTAGATCGAAACTAGCACGATTAACGAGCATCGATTTTACAAGTCGTCGAAGAGTAGACGAGAGAAAGGTGTAAACTTTTTCTCTCAGAACTGCGCGAAAACTTGTATTCCGGCTCAAAACAACGGGATACATCGTTTTAGAGCGATACTGTCAAGATTCACGAGCATCGATTCTACAAGTCGTCGAAGAGTAGACGAGAGAAAGGTGTAAACTTTTTCTCTCAGAACTGCGCGAAGACTTGTATTTCGGCTCAAAACAACGGGATACATCGTTTTAGATCAAAACTAGCAAGATTAACGAGCATTGATTTTACAAGTCGACGAAGAGTAGACGAGAGAAAGGTGTAAACGTTTTCTCTCAGAACTGCGCGAAAACTTGTATTCCGGCTCAAAACAATGGGATACATCGTTTCAGATCGAAACTAGCACAATTAACGAGCATCCATTTTACAAGTCGTCGAAGAGTAGACGAGAGATAGGTGTAAACTTTTTCTCTCAGAACTGCGCGAAAACTTTTATTCCGGCTCAAAACAACGGGATACATTGTTTTAGAGCGAAACTATCAACATTCACGATCATCGATTTTAAAGTCGTCGAAGAGTAGACGAGAGAAAGGTGTAAACTTTTTCTCTCAGAACTGCGCGAAAACTTGTATTCTGGCTCAAAACAACGGGATACATCGTTTTAGATCGAAACTAGCACGATTAACGAGCATCGATTTTACAAGTCGTCGAAGAGTATACGAGAGAAAGGGGTAAACGTTTTCTCTCAGAACTGCGCGAAAACTCGTATTCCGTCTCAAAACAACGGGATACATCGTTTTAGATCGAAACAATCAAGATTCACGAGCATCGATTTTACAAGTCGTCGAAGAGTAGACGAGAGAAAGGTGTAAACTTTTTCTCTCAGAACTGCGCGAAAACTTGTATTTCGGCTCAAAACAACGGGATACATCGTTTTAGATCGAAACTAGCAAGATTCACGAGCATCGATTTTACAAGTCGTCGAAGAGAACGAGAGAAAGGTGTAAACTTTTCCTCTCAGAACTGCGCAAAATTTTGTATTCCGGCTCAAAACAACGGGATACATCGTTTTAGATTGAAACTAGCAAGATTCACGAGCATCAATTTTACAAGTCGTCGAAGAGTAGACGAGAGAAAGGTGAAAACTTTTTCTCTCAGAACTGCGCGAAGACTTGTATTCCGGCTGAAAACAACGGGATACATCGTTTTAGATCGAAACTAGCAAGATTAACGAGCATTGATTTTACAAGTCGACGAAGAGTAGACGAGAGAAAGGTGTAAACTTTTTCTCTCAGAACTGCGCAAAAATTTGTATTCCGGCTCAAAACAACGGGATACATCGTTTTAGATCGAAACTAGCAAGATTCACGAGCATCGATTTTACAAGTCGTCGAAGAGTAGACGAGAGAAAGGTGTAAACTTTTTCTCTCAGAACTGCGCGAAGACTTGTATTTCGGCTCAAAACAACGGGATACATCGTTTTAGATCAAAACTAGCAAGATTAACGAGCATTGATTTTACAAGTCGACGAAGAGTAGACGAGAGAAAGGTGTAAACGTTTTCTCTCAGAACTGCGCGAAAACTTGTATTCCGGCTCAAAACAATGGGATACATCGTTTCAGATCGAAACTAGCACAATTAACGAGCATCCATTTTACAAGTCGTCGAAGAGTAGACGAGAGATAGGTGTAAACTTTTTCTCTCAGAACTGCGCGAAAACTTTTATTCCGGCTCAAAACAACGGGATACATTGTTTTAGAGCGAAACTATCAACATTCACGATCATCGATTTTACAAGTCGTCGAAGAGTAGACGAGAGAAAGGTGTAAACTTTTTCTCTCAGAACTGCGCGAAAACTTGTATTCCGGCTCAAAACAACGGGATACATCGTTTTAGATCGAAACAATCAAGATTCACGAGCATCAATTTTACAAGTCGTCGAAGAGTAGACGAGAGAAAGGTGTAAACTTTTTCTCTCAGAACTGCGCGAAAGCTTGTATTCCGGCTCAAAACAAAGGGATACATCGTTTTAGATCGAAACAATCAAGATTCACGAGCATCAATTTTACAAGTCGTCGAAGAGTAGACGAGAGAAAGGTGTAAACTTTTTCTCTCAGAACTGCGCGAAAAATTGTATTCCGGCTCAAAACAACGGGATACATCGTTTTAGATCGAAAGTAGCACAATTCACGAGCATCGATTTAACAAGTCGTCGAAGAGTAGACGAGAGAAAGGTGTAAACTTTTTCTCTCATAACTGCGCGAAAACTCGTATTCCGGCTCAAAACAACGGGATACATTGTTTTAGAGCGAAACTATCAAATTCACGAGCATCGATTTGACAAGTCGTCGAAGAGTAGACGAGAGAAAGGTGTAAACTTTTTCTCTCAGAACTGCGCGAAAAATTGTATTCCGGCTCAAAACAACGGGATACATTGTTTTAGATCGAAAGTAGCAAAATTCACGAGCATCGATTTAACAAGTCGTCGAAGAGTAGACGAGAGAAAGGTGTAAACTTTTTCTCTCGGAACTGCGCGAATACTTGTATTCCAGCCCAAACAACGGGATACATCGTTTTCGATTGAAACTAGCAAGATTCACGAGCATCGATTTTACATGTCGTCGAAGAGAACGAGAGAAAGGTGTAAACTTTTTCTCTCAGAACTGCGCAAAAACTTGTATTCCGGCTCAAAACAACGGGATACATCGTTTTAGATCGAAACTAGCAAGATTAACGAGCATCGATTTTACAAGTCGACGAAGAGTAGACGAGAGAAAGGTGTAAACTTTTTCTCTCAGAACTGCGCGAAAACTTGTATTCCGGCTCAAAACAACGGGATACATCGTTTTAGATCGAAACTAGCAAGATTCACGAGCATCGATTTTACAAGTCGTCGAAGAGTAGACGAGAGAAAGGTGTAAACTTTTTCTCATAACTGCGCGAAGACTTGTATTCCGGCTCAAAACAACGGGATATATCGTTTTAGATCGAAACTAGCAAGATTAACGAGCATCGATTTTACAAGTCGACGAAGAGTAGACGAGAGAAAGGTGTAAACTTTTTCTCTCAGAACTGCGCGGAAACTTGTATTCCGGCTCAAAACAACGGGATACATCGTTTTAGATCGAAACTAGCACGATTAAAGAGCATCGATTTTACAAGTCGTCGAAGAGTAGACGAGAGATAGGTGTAAACTTTTTCTCTCAGAACTGCGCGAAAACTTGTATTCCGGCTCAAAACAACGGGATTCATCGTTTTAGATCGAAACTAGCACGATTAAAGAGCATCGATTTTACAAGTCGTCGAAGAGTAGACGAGAGATAGGTGTAAACTTTTTCTCTCAGAACTGCGCGAAAACTTGTATTCCGGCTCAAAACAACGGGATACATTGTTTTAGAGCAAAACTATTAAGATTCACGAGCATCGATTTTACAAGTCGTCGAAGAGTAGACGAGAGAAAGGTGTAAACTTTTTCTCTCAGAACTGCGCGAAAACTTGTATTCCGGCTCATAACAACGGGATACATTGTTTTAGATCGAAATTAGCAAGATTCACGAGCATCGATTTTACAAGTCGTCGCAGAGTAGACGAGAGAAAGGTGTAAACTTTTTCTCTCAGAACTTCGCGAAAACTTGTATTCCGGCTCAAAACAACGGGATACATCGTTTTAGGTCGAAACTAGCAAAATTCACGTGCATCGATTTTACAAGTCGTCGAAGAGTAGACGAGAGAAACGTGTAAACTTTTTCTCTCAGAACTGCGAGAAAACTTGTATTTCGGCTCAAAACAACGGGATACATCGTTTTAGATCGAAACTAGCAAGATTCACGAGCATCGATTTTACAAGTCGTCGAAGAGTAGACGAGAAAAAGGTGTAAACGTTTTCTCTCAGAACTGCGCGAAAACTTGTATTCCGGCTCAAAACAACGGGATACATCGTTTTAGAACGAAACTAGCACGATTAACGAGCATAAATTTTACAAGTCGTCGAAGAGTAGACGAGAGATAGGTGTAAACTTTTTCTCTCAGAACTGCGCGAAAACTTGTATTCCGGCTCAAAACAACGGGATACATTGTTTTCGATTGAAACTAGCAAGATTCACGAGCATCGATTTTACATGTCGTCGAAGAGAACGAGAGAAAGGTGTAAACTTTTTCTCTCAGAACTGCGCAAAAACTTGTATTCCGGCTCAAAACAACGGGATACATCGTTTTAGATCGAAACTATCAAGATTCACGAGCATCGATTTTGCAAGTCGTCGAAGAGTAGACGAGAGAAAGGTGTAAACTTTTTCTCTCAGAACTGCGCGAAAACTTGTATTCCGGCTCAAAACAACGGGATACATCGTTTTAGATCGAAACTAGCACGATTAACGAGCATCGATTTTACAAGTCGTCGAAGAGTAGACGAGAGAAAGGTGTAAACTTTTTCTCTCAGAACTGCGCGAAAACTCGTATTCGGGCTCAAAACAAAGGGATATATTGTTTTAGAGCGAAACTATCAAGATTCACGAGCATCGATTTTACAAGTCGTCGAAGAGTAGACGAGAGAAAGGTGTAAAGTTTTTCTCTCAGAACTGCGCGAAAACTTGTATTCCGGCTCAAAACAACGGGATACATCGTTTTAGATCGAAACTAGCAAGATTCACGAGCATCGATTTTACAAGTCGTCGCAGAGTAGACGAGAGAAAGATGTAAACTTTTTCTCTCAGAACTGCGCGAAAACTTGTATTCCGGCTCAAAACAACGGGATACACCGTTTTAGATCAAAACTAGCAAGATTCACGAGCATCGATTTTACAAGTCGACGAAAAGTAGACGAGAAAAAGGTGTAAACTTTTTCTCTCAGAACTGCGCTAAAACTTGTATTCCGGCTCGAAACAACGGGATACATCGTTTTAGATCGAAACTAGCACGATTAACGAGCATCGATTTTACAAGTCGTCGAAGAGTAGACGAGAGAAAGGTGTAAACTTTTTCTCTCAGAACTGCGCGAAAACTTGTATTCCGGCTCAAAACAACGGGATACATCGTTTTAGAGCGATACTGTCAAGATTCACGAGCATCGATTCTACAAGTCGTCGAAGAGTAGACGAGAGAAAGGTGTAAACTTTTTCTCTCAGAACTGCGCGAAGACTTGTATTTCGGCTCAAAACAACGGGATACATCGTTTTAGATCAAAACTAGCAAGATTAACGAGCATTGATTTTACAAGTCGTCGAAGAGTAGACGAGAGAAAGGTGTAAACTTTTTCTCCCAGAACTGCGCGAAAACTTGTATTGCGACTCAAAACAATGGGATACATCGTTTTAGATCAAGACAAGCAAAATTCGCGAGCATCAATTTTACAAATCGTCGAAGAGTAGACGAGAAAAAGCTGTAAACTTTTTGTCTCAGAACTGCGCGAAAACTTGTATTCCGGCTCAAATCAACGGGATACATCGTTTTACATCGAAACTAGCACAATTAACGAGCATCGATTTTACAAGTCGTCGAAGAGTAGACGAGAGAAAGGTGTAAACTTTTTCTCTCAGAACTGCGCGAAAACTCGTATTCCGGCTCAAAACAACGGTTTACACTGTTTTAGAGCGAAACTATCAAGATTCACGAGCATCGATTTTACAAGTCGTCGAAGAGTAGACGAGAGAAAGGTGTAAACTTTTTTCTCTCAGAACTGCGCGAAAACTTGTATTCCGGCTCAAAACAACGGGATACATCGTTTTAGATCGAAAGTAGCAAAATTCACCAGCATTAATTTAACAAGTCGTCGAAGAGTAGACGAGAGAAAGGTGTAAACTTTTTCTCTCAGAACTGCGCGAAAACTTGTATTGCGGCTCAAAACAATGGGATACATCGTTTTAGATCAAGACAAGCAAAATTCGCGAGCATCGATTTTACAAATCGTCGAAGAGTAGACGAGAGAAAGATGTAAACTTTTTCTCTCAGAACTGCGCGAAAACTTGTATTCCGACTCAAAACAACGGGATACATCGTTTTAGATCGAAACTAGCACGATTAACGAGCATCGATTTTACAAGTCGTCGAAGAGTAGACGAGAGAAAGGGGTAAACGTTTTCTCTCAGAACTGCGCGAAAACTCGTATTCCGTCTCAAAACAACGGGATACATTGTTTTGGAACGAAACTATCAACATTCACGAGCGTCGATTTTACAAGTCGTCGAAGAGTAGACGAGAGAAAGGTGTAAACTTTTTCTCTCAGAACTGCGCGAAAACATGTATTCCGGCTCAAAACAACGGGATACATCGTTTTAGAGCGATACTATCACGATTAACGAGCATCGATTTTACAAGTCGTCGAAGAGTATACGAGAGAAAGGGGTAAACGTTTTCTCTCAGAACTGCGCGAAAACTCGTATTCCGTCTCAAAACAACGGGATACATTGTTTTAGTACGAAACTATCAAGATTCACGAGCATCGATTTTACAAGTCGTCGAAGAGTAGACGAGAGAAAGGTGCAAACTTTTTCTCTCAGAACTGCGCGAAAACTTGTATTTCGGCTCAAAACAACGGGATACATCGTTTTAGATCGAAACTAGCAAGATTCACGAGCATCGATTTTACAAGTCGTCGCAGAGTAGACGAGAGAAAGGTGTAAATTTTTCTCTCAGAACTGCGCGAAAACTTGTATTCCGGCTCAAAACAACGGAATACATCGTTTTAGATCGAAACTATCAAGATTCACGAGCATCGATTTTACAAGTCGTCGAAGAGTAGACGAGAGAAAGGTGTAAACTTTTTCTCTCAGAACTGTGCAAAAACTTGTATTCCAGCTCAAAGCAATGGGATACATCGTTTTAGATTGAAACTAGAAAGATTCACGAGCATCGATTTTACAAGTCGTCGAAGAGTAGACGAGAGAAAGGGGTAAACGTTTTCTCTCAGAACTGCGCGAAAACTCGTATTCCGTCTCAAAACAACGGGATACATTGTTTTAGAACGAAACTATCAAGATTCACCAGCATCGATTTTACAAGTCGTCGAAGAGTAGACGAGAGAAAGGTGTAAACTTTTTCTCTCAGAACTGCGCGAAAACTTGTATTCCGGCTCAAAACAATGGGATACATCGTTTTAGATCGAAACTAGCAAGATTCACGAGCATCGATTTTACAAGTCGTCGCAGAGTAGACGAGAGAAAGGTGTAAATTTTTCTCTCAGAACTGCGCGAAAACTTGTATTCCGGCTCAAAAGAACGGAATACATCGTTTTAGATCGAAACTATCAAGATTCACGAGCATCGATTTTACAAGTCGTCGATGAGTAGACGAGAGAAAGGTGTAAACTTTTTCTCTCAGAACTGCGCGAAAAATTGTATTTCAGCTCAAAACAACGGGATACATCGTTTTAGATCAAAAGTAGCAAAATTCACGAGCATCAATTTAACAAGTCGTCGAAGAGTAGACGAGAGAAAGGTGTAAACTTTTTCTCTCAGAACTGCGCGAAAACTTGTATTCCAGCTCAAAACAACAGGATACATCGTTTTAGATCGAAACTAGCAAAATTCACGAGCATCAATTTTACAAGTCGTCGAAGAGTAGACGAGAGAAAGGTGTAAACTTTTTCTCTCAGAACTGCGCGAAAACTTGTATTCCGGCTCAAAACCACGGGATACATCGTTTTAGATCGAAAGTAGCAAAATTCACCAGCATCAATTTAACAAGTCGTCGAAGAGTAGACGAGAGAAAGGTGTAAACTTTTTCTCCCAGAACTGCGCGAAAACTTGTATTGCGGCTCAAAACAATGGGATACATCGTTTTAGATCAAGACAAGCAAAATTCGCGAGCATCGATTTTACAAATCGTCGAAGAGTAGACGAGAAAAAGCTGTAAACTTTTTGTCTCAGAACTGCGCGAAAACTTGTATTCCGGCTCAAATCAACGGGATACATCGTTTTACATCGAAACTAGCACAATTAACGAGCATCGATTTTACAAGTCGTCGAAGAGTAGACGAGAGAAAGGTGTAAACTTTTTCTCTCAGAACTGCGCGAAAACTCGTATTCCGGCTCAAAACAACGGTTTACACTGTTTTAGAGCGAAACTATCAAGATTCACGAGCATCGATTTTACAAGTCGTCGAAGAGTAGACGAGAGAAAGGTGTAAACTTTTTTCTCTCAGAACTGCGCGAAAACTTGTATTCCGGCTCAAAACAACGGGATACATCGTTTTAGATCGAAAGTAGCAAAATTCACCAGCATTAATTTAACAAGTCGTCGAAGAGTAGACGAGAGAAAGGTGTAAACTTTTTCTCTCAGAACTGCGCGAAAACTTGTATTCCGGCTCAAAACAACGGGATACATCGTTTTAGATTGAAACTAGCAAGATTCACGAGCATCGATTTTATAAGTCGTCGCAGAGTAGACGAGAGAAAGGTGTAAATTTTTCTCTCAGAACTGCGCGAAAACTTGTATTCCGGCTCAAACCAACGGAATACATCGTTTTAGATCGAAACTAGCAAGTTTAACGAGCATCGATTTTACAAGTCGTCGAAGAGTAGACGAGAGAAAGGTGTAAACTTTTTCTCTCAGAACTGCGCGAAAACTTGTATTCCGGCTCAAAACAACGGGATACATCGTTTTAGATCGAAACTATCAAGATTCACGAGCATCGATTTTGCAAGTCGTCGAAGAGTAGACGAGAGAAAGGTGTAAACTTTTTCTCTCAGAACTGCGCGAAAACTTGTATTGCGGCTCAAAACAACGGGATACATCGTTTTAGATCGAAACTAGCACGATTAACGAGCATCGATTTTACAAGTCGTCGAAGAGTAGACGAGAAAAAGGTGTAAACTTTTTCTCTCAGAACTGCGCGAAAACTCGTATTCGGGCTCAAAACAAAGGGATACATTGTTTTAGAGCGAAACTATCAAGATTCACGAGCATCGATTTTACAAGTCGTCGAAGAGTAGACGAGAGAAAGGTGTAAACTTTTTCTCTCAGAACTGCGCGAAAACTTGTATTCCGGCTCAAAACAACGGGATACATCGTTTTAGATCGAAACTAGCAAGATTCACGAGCATCGATTTTACAAGTCGTCGCAGAGTAGCCAAGAGAAAGATGTAAACTTTTTCTCTCAGAACTGCGCGAAAACTTGTATTCCGGCTCAAAACAACGGGATACACCGTTTTAGATCAAAACTAGCAAGATTCACGAGCATCGATTTTACAAGTCGACGAAAAGTAGACGAGAAAAAGGTGTAAACTTTTTCTCTCAGAACTGCGCTAAAACTTGTATTCCGGCTCGAAACAACGGGATACATCGTTTTAGATCGAAACTAGCACGATTAACGAGCATCGATTTTACAAGTCGTCGAAGAGTAGACGAGAGAAAGGTGTAAACTTTTTCTCTCAGAACTGCGCGAAAACTTGTATTCCGGCTCAAAACAACGGGATACATCGTTTTAGAGCGATACTGTCAAGATTCACGAGCATCGATTCTACAAGTCGTCGAAGAGTAGACGAGAGAAAGGTGTAAACTTTTTCTCTCAGAACTACGCGAAGACTTGTATTTCGGCTCAAAACAACGGGATACATCGTTTTAGATCAAAACTAGCAAGATTAACGAGCATTGATTTTACAAGTCGACGAAGAGTAGACGAGAGAAAGGTGTAAACGTTTTCTCTCAGAACTGCGCGAAAACTTGTATTCCGGCTCAAAACAATGGGATACATCGTTTCAGATCGAAACTAGCACAATTAACGAGCATCCATTTTACAAGTCGTCGAAGAGTAGACGAGAGATAGGTGTAAACTTTTTCTCTCAGAACTGCGCGAAAACTTTTATTCCGGCTCAAAACAACGGGATACATTGTTTTAGAGCGAAACTATCAACATTCACGATCATCGATTTTAAAGTCGTCGAAGAGTAGACGAGAGAAAGGTGTAAACTTTTTCTCTCAGAACTGCGCGAAAACTTGTATTCTGGCTCAAAACAACGGGATACATCGTTTTAGATCGAAACTAGCACGATTAACGAGCATCGATTTTACAAGTCGTCGAAGAGTATACGAGAGAAAGGGGTAAACGTTTTCTCTCAGAACTGCGCGAAAACTCGTATTCCGTCTCAAAACAACGGGATACATCGTTTTAGATCGAAACAATCAAGATTCACGAGCATCGATTTTACAAGTCGTCGAAGAGTAGACGAGAGAAAGGTGTAAACTTTTTCTCTCAGAACTGCGCGAAAACTTGTATTTCGGCTCAAAACAACGGGATACATCGTTTTAGATCGAAACTAGCAAGATTCACGAGCATCGATTTTACAAGTCGTCGAAGAGAACGAGAGAAAGGTGTAAACTTTTCCTCTCAGAACTGCGCAAAATTTTGTATTCCGGCTCAAAACAACGGGATACATCGTTTTAGATCGAAACTAGCAAGATTCACGAGCATCAATTTTACAAGTCGTCGAAGAGTAGACGAGAGAAAGGTGAAAACTTTTTCTCTCAGAACTGCGCGAAGACTTGTATTCCGGCTGAAAACAACGGGATACATCGTTTTAGATCGAAACTAGCAAGATTAACGAGCATTGATTTTACAAGTCGACGAAGAGTAGACGAGAGAAAGGTGTAAACTTTTTCTCTCAGAACTGCGCAAAAATTTGTATTCCGGCTCAAAACAACGGGATACATCGTTTTAGATCGAAACTAGCAAGATTCACGAGCATCGATTTTACAAGTCGTCGAAGAGTAGACGAGAGAAAGGTGTAAACTTTTTCTCTCAGAACTGCGCGAAGACCTGTATTTCGGCTCAAAACAACGGGATACATCGTTTTAGATCAAAACTAGCAAGATTAACGAGCATTGATTTTACAAGTCGACGAAGAGTAGACGAGAGAAAGGTGTAAACGTTTTCTCTCAGAACTGCGCGAAAACTTGTATTCCGGCTCAAAACAATGGGATACATCGTTTCAGATCGAAACTAGCACAATTAACGAGCATCCATTTTACAAGTCGTCGAAGAGTAGACGAGAGATAGGTGTAAACTTTTTCTCTCAGAACTGCGCGAAAACTTTTATTCCGGCTCAAAACAACGGGATACATTGTTTTAGAGCGAAACTATCAACATTTACGATCATCGATTTTACAAGTCGTCGAAGAGTAGACGAGAGAAAGGTGTAAACTTTTTCTCTCAGAACTGCGCGAAAACTTGTATTCCGGCTCAAAACAACGGGATACATCGTTTTAGATCGAAACAATCAAGATTCACGAGCATCAATTTTACAAGTCGTCGAAGAGTAGACGAGAGAAAGGTGTAAACTTTTTCTCTCAGAACTGCGCGAAAGCTTGTATTCCGGCTCAAAACAAAGGGATACATCGTTTTAGATCGAAACAATCAAGATTCACGAGCATCAATTTTACAAGTCGTCGAAGAGTAGACGAGAGAAAGGTGTAAACTTTTTCTCTCAGAACTGCGCGAAAAATTGTATTCCGGCTCAAAACAACGGGATACATCGTTTTAGATCGAAAGTAGCACAATTCACGAGCATCGATTTAACAAGTCGTCGAAGAGTAGACGAGAGAAAGGTGTAAACTTTTTCTCTCATAACTGCGCGAAAACTCGTATTCCGGCTCAAAACAACGGGATACATTGTTTTAGAGCGAAACTATCAAATTCACGAGCATCGATTTGACAAGTCGTCGAAGAGTAGACGAGAGAAAGGTGTAAACTTTTTCTCTCAGAACTGCGCGAAAAATTGTATTCCGGCTCAAAACAACGGGATACATTGTTTTAGATCGAAAGTAGCAAAATTCACGAGCATCGATTTAACAAGTCGTCGAAGAGTAGACGAGAGAAAGGTGTAAACTTTTTCTCTCGGAACTGCGCGAATACTTGTATTCCAGCCCAAACAACGGGATACATCGTTTTCGATTGAAACTAGCAAGATTCACGAGCATCGATTTTACATGTCGTCGAAGAGAACGAGAGAAAGGTGTAAACTTTTTCTCTCAGAACTGCGCAAAAACTTGTATTCCGGCTCAAAAACAACGGGATACATCGTTTTAGATCGAAACTAGCAAGATTAACGAGCATCGATTTTACAAGTCGACGAAGAGTAGACGAGAGAAAGGTGTAAACTTTTTCTCTCAGAACTGCGCGAAAACTTGTATTCCGGCTCAAAACAACGGGATACATCGTTTTAGATCGAAACTAGCAAGATTCACGAGCATCGATTTTACAAGTCGTCGAAGAGTAGACGAGAGAAAGGTGTAAACTTTTTCTCATAACTGCGCGAAGACTTGTATTCCGGCTCAAACAACGGGATATATCGTTTTAGATCGAAACTAGCAAGATTAACGAGCATCGATTTTACAAGTCGACGAAGAGTAGACGAGAGAAAGGTGTAAACTTTTTCTCTCAGAACTGCGCGGAAACTTGTATTCCGGCTCAAAACAACGGGATACATCGTTTTAGATCGAAACTAGCACGATTAAAGAGCATCGATTTTACAAGTCGTCGAAGAGTAGACGAGAGATAGGTGTAAACTTTTCTCTCAGAACTGCGCGAAAACTTGTATTCCGGCTCAAAAACAACGGGATTCATCGTTTTAGATCGAAACTAGCACGATTAAAGAGCATCGATTTTACAAGTCGTCGAAGAGTAGACGAGAGATAGGTGTAAACTTTTTCTCTCAGAACTGCGCGAAAACTTGTATTCCGGCTCAAAACAACGGGATATATTGTTTTAGAGCAAAACTATTAAGATTCACGAGCATCGATTTTACAAGTCGTCGAAGAGTAGACGAGAGAAAGGTGTAAACTTTTTCTCTCAGAACTGCGCGAAAACTTGTATTCCGGCTCATAACAACGGGATACATTGTTTTAGATCGAAATTAGCAAGATTCACGAGCATCGATTTTACAAGTCGTCGCAGAGTAGACGAGAGAAAGGTGTAAACTTTTTCTCTCAGAACTGCGCGAAAACTTGTATTCCGGCTCAAAACAACGGGATACATCGTTTTAGGTCGAAACTAGCAAAATTCACGTGCATCGATTTTACAAGTCGTCGAAGAGTAGACGAGAGAAACGTGTAAACTTTTTCTCTCAGAACTGCGAGAAAACTTGTATTTCGGCTCAAAACAACGGGATACATCGTTTTAGATCGAAACTAGCAAGATTCACGAGCATCGATTTTACAAGTCGTCGAAGAGTAGACGAGAAAAAGGTGTAAACGTTTTCTCTCAGAACTGCGCGAAAACTTGTATTCCGGCTCAAAACAACGGGATACATCGTTTTAGAACGAAACTAGCACGATTAACGAGCATCAATTTTACAAGTCGTCGAAGAGTAGACGAGAGATAGGTGTAAACTTTTTCTCTCAGAACTGCGCGAAAACTTGTATTCCGGCTCAAAACAACGGGATACATTGTTTTCGATTGAAACTAGCAAGATTCACGAGCATCGATTTTACATGTCGTCGAAGAGAACGAGAGAAAGGTGTAAACTTTTTCTCTCAGAACTGCGCAAAAACTTGTATTCCGGCTCAAAACAACGGGATACATCGTTTTAGATCGAAACTAGCAAGATTAACGAGCATCGATTTTACAAGTCGACGAAGAGTAGACGACAGAAAGGTGTAAACTTTTTCTCTCAGAACTGCGCGAAAACTTGTATTCCGGCTCAAAACAACGGGATACATCGTTTTAGATCGAAACTAGCACGATTAAAGAGCATCGATTTTACAAGTCGTCGAAGAGTAGACGAGAGATAGGTGTAAACTTTTTCTCTCAGAACTGCGCGAAAACTTGTATTCCGGCTCAAAACAACGGGATACATCGTTTTAGATCGAAACTAGCACAATTAACGAGCATCGATTTTACAAGTCGTCGAAGAGTAGACGAGAGATAGGTGTAAACTTTTTCTCTCAGAACTGCGCGAAAACTTTTATTCCGGCTCAAAACAAAGGGATACATTGTTTTAGAGCGAAACTATCAACATTCACGAGCATCGATTTTACAAGTCGTCGAAGAGTAGACGAGAGAAAGGTGTAAACTTTTTCTCTCAGAACTGCTCGAAAACTTGTATTCCGGCTAAAAACAACGGGATACATCGTTTTAGATCGAAACTAGCAAGATTCACGAGCATCGATTTTACATGTCGTCGAAGAGAACGAGAGAAAGGTGTAAACTTTTTCTCTCAGAACTGCGCAAAAATTTGTATTCCGGCTCGAACAACGGGATACATCGTTTTAGATCGAAACTAGCAAGATTCACGAGCATCAATTTTACAAGTCGTCGAAGAGTAGACGAGAGAAATGTGAAAACTTTTTCTCTCAGAACTGCGCGAAGACTTGTATTCCGGCTGAAAACAACGGGATACATCGTTTTAGATCGAAACTAGCAAGATTAACGAGCATTGATTTTACAAGTCGACGAAGAGTAGACGAGAGAAAGGTGTAAACTTTTTCTCTCAGAACTGCGCAAAAATTTGTATTCCGGCTCAAAACAACGGGATACATCGTTTTAGATCGAAACTAGCAAGATTCACGAGCATCGATTTTACAAGTCGTCGAAGAGTAGACGAGAGAAAGGTGTAAACTTTTTCTCTCAGAACTGCGCGAAGACTTGTATTCCGGCTCAAAACAACGGGATACATAGTTTTAGATCAAAACTAGCAAGATTAACGAGCATTGATTTTACAAGTCGACGAAGAGTAGACGAGAGAAAGGTGTAAACGTTTTCTCTCAGAACTGCGCGAAAACTTGTATTCCGGCTCAAAACAATGGGATACATCGTTTCAGATCGAAACTAGCACAATTAACGAGCATCCATTTTACAAGTCGTCGAAGAGTAGACGAGAGATAGGTGTAAACTTTTTCTCTCAGAACTGCGCGAAAACTTTTATTCCGGCTCAAAACAACGGGATACATTGTTTTAGAGCGAAACTATCAACATTCACGATCATCGATTTTACAAGTCGTCGAAGAGTAGACGAGAGAAAGGTGTAAACTTTTTCTCTCAGAACTGCGCGAAAACTTGTATTCCGGCTCAAAACAACGGGATACATCGTTTTAGATCGAAACTAGCAAGTTTCACGAGCATCGATTTTACAAGTCGTCGAAGAGTAGACGAGAGATAGGTGTAAACTTTTTCTCTCAGAAGTGCGCGAAAACTTGTATTCCGGCTCAAAACAACGGGATACATCGTTTTAGATCGAAACAATCAAGATTCACGAGCATCGATTTTACAAGTCGTCGAAGAGTAGACGAGAGAAAGGTGTAAACTTTTTCTCTCAGAACTGCGCGAAAGCTTGTATTCCGGCTCAAAACAAAGGGATACATCGTTTTAGATCGAAACAATCAAGATTCACGAGCATCGACTTTACAAGTCGTCGAAGAGTAGACGAGAGAAAGGTGTAAACTTTTTCTCTCAGAACTGCGCGAAAAATTGTATTCCGGCTCAAAACAACGGGATACATCGTTTTAGATCGAAAGTAGCACAATTCACGAGCATCGATTTAACAAGTCGTCGAAGAGTAGACGAGAGAAAGGTGTAAACTTTTTCTCTCATAACTGCGCGAAAACTCGTATTCCGGCTCAAAACAACGGGATACATTGTTTTAGAGCGAAACTATCAAATTCACGAGCATCGATTTTACAAGTCGTCGAAGAGTAGACGAGAGAAAGGTGTAAACTTTTTCTCTCAGAACTGCGCGAAAAATTGTATTCCGGCTCAAAACAACGGGATACATTGTTTTAGATCGAAAGTAGCAAAATTCACGAGCATCGATTTAACAAGTCGTCGAAGAGTAGACGAGAGAAAGGTGTAAACTTTTTCTCTCGGAACTGCGCGAATACTTGTATTCCAGCCCAAACAACGGGATACATCGTTTTAGATCGAAACTAGCAAAATTCACGAGCATCAATTTTACAAGTCGTCGAAGAGTAGACGAGAGAAAGGTGTAAACTTTTTCTCTCAGAACTGCGCGAAAACTTGTATTCCGGCTCAAAACAACGGGATACATCGTTTTAGATCGAAAGTAGCAAAATTCTCGAGCATCGATTTAACAAGTCGTCGAAGAGTAGACGTGAGAAAGGTGTAAACTTTTTCTATCAGAACTGCGCAAAAATTTGTATTCCGGCTCAAAACAATGGGATACATCGTTTTAGATCGAAACTAGCAAGATTCACGAGCATCGATTTTACAAGTCGTCGAAGAGTAGACGAGAGAAAGGTGTAAACGTTTTTTCTCAGAACTGCGCGAAGACTTGTATTCCGGCTCAAAACAACGGGATACATCGTTTTAGATCGAAACTAGCAAGATTAACGAGCATTGATTTTACAAGTCGACGAAGAGTAGACGAGAGAAAGGTGTAAACTTTTTCTCTCAGAACTGCTCGAAAACTTGTATTCCGGCTCAAAACAACGGGATACATCGTTTTAGATCGAAACTATCAAGATTCACGAGCATCAATTTTACAAGTCGTCGAAGAGTAGACGAGAGAAAGGTGTAAACTTTTTCTCTCAGAACTGCGCGAAAAATTGTATTCCGGCTCAAACCAACGGGATACATCGTTTTAGATCGAAACTAGCACAATTAACGAGCATCGATTTTACAAGTCGTCGAAGAGTAGACGAGAGATAGGTGTAAACTTGTTCTCTCAGAACTGCGCGAAAACTTTTATTCCGGCTCAAAACAACGGGATACATTGTTTTAGAGCGAAACTAGCAAGATTCACGAGCATCGATTTTACAAGTCGTCGAAGAGTGGACGAGAGAAAGGTGTAAACTTTTTCTCTCAGAACTGCGCGAAAACTTCTATTCCGGATCAAAACAACGGGATACATCGTTTTGATCGAAACTAGCAAGATTCACGAGCATCGATTTTACAAGTCGTCGCAGAGTAGACGAGAGAAAGGTGTAAACTTTTTCTCTCAGAACTGCGCGATAACTTGTATTCCGGCTCAAAACAACGGGATACATCATTTTAGATCGAAACTATTAAGATTCACGAGCATCGATTTTACAAGTCGTCGAAGAGTATACGAGAGAAAGGTGTAAACTTTTTCTCTCAGAACTGCGCGAAAAATTGTATTCCGGCTCAAAACAACGGGATACATCGTTTTAGATCGAAAGTAGCAAAATTCACGAGCATCGATTTAACAAGTCGTCGAAGAGTAGACGAGAGAAAGGAGTGAACTTTTTCTCTCAGAACTGCGCGAAAAGACGTATTCCGGCTCAAAACAACGGAATACATTGTTTTAGAGCGAAACTATCAAAATTCACGAGCATCGATTTTACAAGTCGTCGCAGAGTAGACGAGAGAAAGGTGTAAACTTTTTCTCTCAGAACTGCGCGAAAAATTGTATTCCGGCTCAAAACAACGGGATACATCGTTTTAGATCGAAAGTAGCAAAATTCACGAGCATCGATTTAACAAGTCGTCGAAGAGTAGACGAGAGAAAGGTGTAAACTTTTTCTCTCAGAACTGCGCGAATACTTGTATTCCAGCTCAAAACAACGGGATACATCGTTTTAGATTGAAACTAGCAAAATTCACGAGCATCAATTTTACAAGTCGTCGAAGAGTAGACGAGAGAAAGGTGTAAACTTTTTCTCTCAGAACTGCGCGAGAACTTGTATTCCGGCTCAAAACAACGGGATACATCGTTTTAGATCGAAAGTAGCAAAATTCTCGAGCATCGATTTAACAAGTCGTCTCAGAACTGCGAAGAGTAGACGAGAGAAAGGTGTAAACTTTTTCTCTCAGAACTGCGCGAAAACTTCTATTCCGGATCAAAACAACGGGATACATCGTTTTGATCGAAACTAGCAAGATTCACGAGCATCGATTTTACAAGTCGTCGCAGAGTAGACGAGAGAAAGGTGTAAACTTTTTCTCTCAGAACTGCGCGAAAACTTCTATTCCGGATCAAAACAACGGGATACATCGTTTTGATCGAAACTAGCAAGATTCACGAGCATCGATTTTACAAGTCGTCGCAGAGTAGACGAGAGAAAGGTGTAAACTTTTTCTCTCAGAACTGCGCGAAAACTTGTATTCCGGCTCAAACCAACGGGATACATCGTTTTAGATCGAAACTATCAAGATTCACGAGCATCGATTTTACAAGTCGTCGAAGAGTAGACGAGAGAAAGGTGTAAACTTTTTCTCTCAGAACTGCGCGAAAACTTGTATTCCGGCTCAAAACAACGGGATACATCATTTTAGATCGAAACTATCAAAATTCACGAGCATCGATTTTACAAGTCGTCGAAGAGTAGACGAGAGAAAGGTGTAAACTTTTTCTCTCAGAACTGCGCGAAAAATTGTATTCCGGCTCAAAACAACGGGATACATCGTTTTAGATCGAAACTAGCAAAATTCACGAGCATCAATTTTACAAGTCGTCGAAGAGTAGACGAGAGAAAGGTGTAAACTTTTTCTCTCAGAACTGCGCGAAAGCTTGTATTCCGGCTCAAAACAAAGGGATACATCGTTTTAGATCGAAACTAGCAAAATTCACGAGCATCAATTTTACAAGTCGTCGAAGAGTAGACGAGAGAAAGGTGTAAACTTTTTCTCTCAGAACTGCGCGAAAACTTGTATTCCGGCTCAAAACAACGGGATACATCGTTTTAGATCGAAAGTAGCAAAATTCTCGAGCATCGATTTAACAAGTCGTCGAAGAGTAGACGTGAGAAAGGTGTAAACTGTTTCTATCAGAACTGCGCAAAAATTTTTATTCCGGCTCAAAACAACGGGATACATCGTTTTAGATCGAAACTAGCAAGATTCACGAGCATCGATTTTACAAGTCGTCGAAGAGTAGACGAGAGAAAGGTGTAAACTTTTTCTCTCAGAACTGCGCGAAAACTTGTATTCCGGCTCAAAACAACGGGATACATCGTTTTAGATCGAAAGTAGCAAAATTCTCGAGCATCGATTTAACAAGTCGTCGAAGAGTAGACGTGAGAAAGGTGTAAACTTTTTCTATCAGAACTGCGCAAAAATTTGTATTCCGGCTCAAAACAACGGGATACATCGTTTTAGATCGAAACTAGCAAGATTCACGAGCATCGATTTTACAAGTCGTCGAAGAGTAGACGAGAGAAAGGTGTAAACGTTTTCTCTCAGAACTGCGCGAAGACTTGTATTCCGGCTCAAAACAACGGGATACATCGTTTTAGATCGAAACTAGCAAGATTAACGAGCATTGATTTTACAAGTCGACGAAGAGTAGACGAGAGAAAGGTGTAAACTTTTTCTCTCAGAACTGCTCGAAAATTTGTATTCCGGCTCAAAACAACGGGATACATCGTTTTAGATCGAAACTATCAAGATTCACGAGCATCGATTTTACAAGTCGTCGAAGAGTAGACGAGAGAAAGGTGTAAACTTTTTCTCTCAGAACTGCGCGAAAAATTGTATTCCGGCTCAAACCAACGGGATACATCGTTTTAGATCGAAACTAGCACAATTAACGAGCATCGATTTTACAAGTCGTCGAAGAGTAGACGAGAGATAGGTGTAAACTTGTTCTCTCAGAGCTGCGCGAAAACTTTTATTCCGGCTCAAAACAACGGGATACATTGTTTTAGAGCGAAACTAGCAAGATTCACGAGCATCGATTTTACAAGTCGTCGAAGAGTGGACGAGAGAAAGGTGTAAACTTTTTCTCTCAGAACTGCGCGAAAACTTCTATTCCGGATCAAAACAACGGGATACATCGTTTTGATCGAAACTAGCAAGATTCACGAGCATCGATTTTACAAGTCGTCGCAGAGTAGACGAGAGAAAGGTGTAAACTTTTTCTCTCAGAACTGCGCGAAAACTTGTATTCCGGCTCAAAACAACGGGATACATCATTTTAGATCGAAACTATTAAGATTCACGAGCATCGATTTTACAAGTCGTCGAAGAGTATACGAGAGAAAGGTGTAAACTTTTTCTCTCAGAACTGCGCGAAAAATTGTATTCCGGCTCAAAACAACGGGATACATCGTTTTAGATCGAAAGTAGCAAAATTCACGAGCATCGATTTAACAAGTCGTCGAAGAGTAGACGAGAGAAAGGAGTGAACTTTTTCTCTCAGAACTGCGCGAAAACACGTATTCCGGCTCAAAACAACGGAATACATTGTTTTAGAGCGAAACTATCAAAATTCACGAGCATCGATTTTACAAGTCGTCGCAGAGTAGACGAGAGAAAGGTGTAAACTTTTTCTCTCAGAACTGCGCGAAAAATTGTATTCCGGCTCAAAACAACGGGATACATCGTTTTAGATCGAAAGTAGCAAAATTCACGAGCATCGATTTAACAAGTCGTCGAAGAGTAGACGAGAGAAAGGTGTAAACTTTTTCTCTCAGAACAGCGCGAATACTTGTATTCCAGCTCAAAACAACGGGATACTTCGTTTTAGATTGAAACTAGCAAAATTCACGAGCATCAATTTTACAAGTCGTCGAAGAGTAGACGAGAGAAAGGTGTAAACTTTTTCGCTCAGAACTGCGCGAAAACTTGTATTCCGGCTCAAAACAACGGGATACATCGTTTTAGATCGAAAGTAGCAAAATTCTCGAGCATCGATTTAACAAGTCGTCTCAGAACTGCGAAGAGTAGACGAGAGAAAGGTGTAAACTTTTTCTCTCAGAACTGCGCGAAAACTTCTATTCCGGATCAAAACAACGGGATACATCGTTTTGATCGAAACTAGCAAGATTCACGAGCATCGATTTTACAAGTCGTCGCAGAGTAGACGAGAGAAAGGTGTAAACTTTTTCTCTCAGAACTGCGCGAAAACTTCTATTCCGGATCAAAACAACTGGATACATCGTTTTGATCGAAACTAGCAAGATTCACGAGCATCGATTTTACAAGTCGTCGCAGAGTAGACGAGAGAAAGGTGTAAACTTTTTCTCTCAGAACTGCGCGAAAACTTGTATTCCGGCTCAAACCAACGGGATACATCGTTTTAGATCGAAACTATCAAGATTCACGAGCATCGATTTTACAAGTCGTCGAAGAGTAGACGAGAGAAAGGTGTAAACTTTTTCTCTCAGAACTGCGCGAAAACTTGTATTCCGGCTCAAAACAACGGGATACATCATTTTAGATCGAAACTATCAAAATTCACGAGCATCGATTTTACAAGTCGTCGAAGAGTAGACGAGAGAAAGGTGTAAACTTTTTCTCTCAGAACTGCGCGAAAAATTGTATTCCGGCTCAAAACAACGGGATACATTGTTTTAGATCGAAAGTAGCAAAATTCACGAGCATCGATTTAACAAGTCGTCGAAGAGTAGACGAGAGAAAGGTGTAAACTTTTTCTCTCAGAACTGCGCGAAAGCTTGTATTCCGGCTCAAAACAAAGGGATACATCGTTTTAGATCGAAACAATCAAGATTCACGAGCATCGATTTTACAAGTCGTCGAAGAGTAGACGAGAGAAAGGTGTAAACTTTTCCTCTCAGAACTGCGCGAAAAATTGTATTCCGGCTCAAAACAACGGGATACATCGTTTTAGATCGAAAGTAGCAAAATTCTCGAGCATCGATTTAACAAGTCGTCGAAGAGTAGACGGGAGAAAGGTGTAAACTTTTTCACTCAGAACTGCGCAAAAACTTGTATTCCGGCTCAAATCATTGAGATACATCGTTTTAGATCGAAACTAGCAAGATTCACGAGCATCGGTTTTACATGTCGTCGAAGAGAACGAGAGAAAGGTGTAAACTTTTTCTCTCAGAACTGCGCAAAAATTTGTATTCCGGCTCAAAACAACGGGATACATCGTTTTATATCGAAACTAGCAAGATTCACGAGCATCGATTTTACAAGTCGTCGAAGAGTAGACGAGAGAAAGGTGTAAACTTTTTCTCTCAGAACTGCGCGAAGACTTGTATTCCGGCTCAAAACAACGGTATACATCGTTTTAGATCGAAACTAGCAAGATTAACGAGCATTGATTTTACAAGTCGACAAAGAGTAGACGAGAGAAAGGTGTAAACTTTTTCTCTCAGAACTGCTCGAAAACTTGTATTCCGGCTCAAAACAACGGGATAAATCGTTTTAGATCGAAGCTAGCAAAATTCACGAGCATCAATTTTACAAGTCGTCGAAGAGTAGACGAGAGAAAGGTGTAAACTTTTTCTCTCAGAACTGCGCGAAAGCTTGTATTCCGGCTCAAAACAAAGGGATACATCGTTTTAGATCGAAACTAGCAAAATTCACGAGCATCAATTTTACAAGTCGTCGAAGAGTAGACGAGAGAAAGGTGTAAACTTTTTCTCTCAGAACTGCGCGAAAACTTGTATTCCGGCTCAAAACAACGGGATACATCGTTTTAGATCGAAAGTAGCAAAATTCTCGAGCATCGATTTAACAAGTCGTCGAAGAGTAGACGTGAGAAAGGTGTAAACTGTTTCTATCAGAACTGCGCAAAAATTTTTATTCCGGCTCAAAACAACGGGATACATCGTTTTAGATCGAAACTAGCAAGATTCACGAGCATCGATTTTACAAGTCGTCGAAGAGTAGACGAGAGAAAGGTGTAAACTTTTTCTCTCAGAACTGCGCGAAAACTTGTATTCCGGCTCAAAACAACGGGATACATCGTTTTAGATCGAAAGTAGCAAAATTCTCGAGCATCGATTTAACAAGTCGTCGAAGAGTAGACGTGAGAAAGGTGTAAACTTTTTCTATCAGAACTGCGCAAAAATTTGTATTCCGGCTCAAAACAACGGGATACATCGTTTTAGATCGAAACTAGCAAGATTCACGAGCATCGATTTTACAAGTCGTCGAAGAGTAGACGAGAGAAAGGTGTAAACTTTTTCTCTCAGAACTGCGCGAAAAATTGTATTCCGGCTCAAAACAACGGGATACATCGTTTTAGATCGAAAGTAGCAAAATTCTCGAGCTTCGAATTAACAAGTCGTCGAAGAGTAGACGGGAGAAAGGTGTAAACTTTTTCTCTCAGAACTGCGCAAAAACTTGTATTCCGGCTCAACTCATTGAGATACATCGTTTTAGATCGAAACTAGCAAGATTCACGAGCATCGATTTTACATGTCGTCGAAGAGAACGAGAGAAAGGAGTAAACGTTTTCTCTCAGAACTGCGCAAAAATTTGTATTCCGGCTCAAAACAACGGGATACATCGTTTTGATCGAAACTAGCAAGATTCACGAGCATCGATTTTACAAGTCGTCGAAGAGTAGACGAGAGAAAGGTGTAAACTTTTTCTCTCAGAACTGCTCGAAGACTTGTATTCCGGCTCAAAACAACGGTATACATCGTTTTAGATCGAAACTAGCAAGATTAACGAGCATTGATTTTACAAGTCGACGAAGAGTAGACGAGAGAAAGGTGTAAACTTTTTCTCTCAGAACTGCTCGAAAACTTGTATTCCGGCTCAAAACAACGGGATAAATCGTTTTAGATCGAAGCTAGCACAATTAACGAGCATCGATTTTACAAGTCGTCGAAGAGTAGGACGAGAGAAAGGTGTAAACTTTTTCTCTCAGAACTGCGCGAAAACTTGTATTCCGGCTCAAAACAACGGGATACATCGTTTTAGATCGAAACAATCAAGATTCACGAGCATCGATTTTACAAGTCGTCGAAGAGTAGACGAGAGAAAGGTGTAAACTTTTTCTCTCAGAAACTGCGCGAAAAATTGTATTCCGGCTCAAAACAACGGGAAACATCGTTTTAGATCGAAAGTAGCAAAATTCTCGAGCATCGATTTAACAAGTCGTCGAAGAGTAGACGGGAGAAAGGTGTAAACTTTTTCTCTCAGAACTGCGCGAAAGCTTGTATTCCGGCTCAAAACAAAGGGATACATCGTTTTAGATCGAAAGTAGCAAAATTCACGAGCATCGATTTAACAAGTCGTCGAAGAGTAGACGAGAGAAAGGAGTGAACTTTTTCTCTCAGAACTGCGCGAAAACACGTATTCCGGCTCAAAACAACGGAATACATTGTTTTAGAGCGAAACTATCAAAATTCACGAGCATCGATTTTACAAGTCGTCGCAGAGTAGACGAGAGGAAAGAAACTTTTTCTCTCAGAACTGCGCGAAAAATTGTATTCCGGCTCAAAACAACGGGATACATTGTTTTAGATCGAAAGTAGCAAAATTCACGAGCATCGATTTAACAAGTCGTCGAAGAGTAGACGAGAGAAAGGTGTAAACTTTTTCTCTCAGAACTGCGCGAAAGCTTGTATTCCGGCTCAAAACAAAGGGATACATCGTTTTAGATCGAAACAATCAAGATTCACGAGCATCGATTTACAAGTCGTCGAAGAGTAGACGAGAGAAAGGTGTAAACTTTTTCTCTCAGAACTGCGCGAAAAATTGTATCCGGCTCAAAACAACGGGAAACATCGTTTTAGATCGAAAGTAGCAAAATTCTCGAGCATCGATTTAACAAGTCGTCGAAGAGTAGACGGGAGAAAGTGTAAACTTTTTCTCTCAGAACTGCGCAAAAACTTGTATTCCGCTCAAATCATTGAGATACATCGTTTTAGATCGAAACTAGCAAGATTCACGAGCATCGATTTTACATGTCGTCGAAGAGAACGAGAGAAAGGTGTAAACTTTTTCTCTCAGAACTGCGCAAAAATTTGTATCCGGCTCAAAACAACGGGATACATCGTTTAGATCGAAACTAGCAAGATTAACGAGCATTGATTTTACAAGTCGACGAAGAGTAGACGAGAGAAAGGTGTAACTTTTCTCTCAGAACTGCTCGAAAACTTGTATTCCGGCTCAAAACAACGGGATAAATCGTTTTAGATCGAAGCTAGCACAATTAACGAGCATCGATTTTACAAGTCGTCGAAGAGTAGACGAGAGAAAGGTGTAAACTTTTTCTCTCAGAACTGCGCGAAAACTTGTATTCCGGCTCAAAACAACGGGATACATCGTTTTAGATCGAAACAATCAAGATTCACGAGCATCGATTTTACAAGTCGTCGAAGAGTAGACGAGAGAAAGGTGTAAACTTTTTCTCTCAGAACTGCGCGAAAGCTTGTATTCCGGCTCAAAACAAAGGGATACATCGTTTTAGATCGAAAGTAGCAAAATTCACGAGCATCGATTTAACAAGTCGTCGAAGAGTAGACGAGAGAAAGGAGTGAACTTTTTCTCTCAGAACTGCGCGAAAACACGTATTCCGGCTCAAAACAACGGAATACATTGTTTTAGAGCGAAACTATCAAAATTCACGAGCATCGATTTTACAAGTCGTCGCAGAGTAGACGAGAGAAAGGTGTAAACGTGTTCTCTCAGAACTGCGCGAAAAATTGTATTCCGGCTCAAAACAACGGGATACATCGTTTTAGATTGAAACTAGCAAAATTCACGAGCATCAATTTTACAAGTCGTCGAAGAGTACACGAGAGAAAGGTGTAAACTTTTCTCTCAGAACTGCGCGAAAACTTGTATTCCGGCTCAAAACAACGGGATACATCGTTATAGATCGAAAGTAGCAAAATTCTCGAGCATCGATTTAACAAGTCGTCGAAGAGTAGACGGAAGAAAGGTGTAAACTTTTTCTCTCAGAACTGCGCAAAACTTGTATTCCGGCTCAAATCATTGAGATACATCGTTTTAGATCGAAACTAGCAAGATTCACGAGCATCGATTTTACATGTCGTCGAAGAGTAGACGTGAGAAAGGTGTAAACTTTTTCTATCAGAACTGCGCAAAAATTTGTATTCCGGCTCAAACCAACGGATACATCGTTTTAGATCGAAACTATCAAGATTCACGAGCATCGATTTTACAAGTCGTCGAAGAGTAGACGAGAGAAAGGTGTAAACTTTTTCTCTCAGAACTGCGCGAAAACTTGTATTCCGGCTCAAAACAACGGGATACATCATTTTAGATCGAAACTATCAAAATTCACGAGCATCGATTTTACAAGTCGTCGAAGAGTAGACGAGAGAAAGGTGTAAACTTTTTCTCTCAGAACTGCGCGAAAAATTGTATTCCGGCTCAAAACAACGGATACATTGTTTTAGATCGAAAGTAGCAAAATTCACGAGCATCGATTTAACAAGTCGTCGAAGAGTAGACGAGAGAAAGGTGTAAACTTTTTCTCTCAGAACTGCGCGAAAGCTTGTATTCCGGCTCAAAACAAAGGATACATCGTTTTAGATCGAAACAATCACGATTCACGAGCATCGATTTTACAAGTCGTCGAAGAGTAGACGAGAGAAAGGTGTAAACTTTTCTCTCAGAACTGCGCGAAAAATTGTATTCCGGCTCAAAACAACGGGATACATCGTTTTAGATCGAAAGTAGCACAATTCACGAGCATCGATTTAACAAGTCGTCGAAGAGTAGACGAGAGAAAGGTGTAAACTTTTTCTCTCAGAACTGCTCGAAAACTTGTATTCCGGCTCAAAACAACGGGATAAATCGTTTTAGATCGAAGCTAGCACAATTAACGAGCATCGATTTTACAAGTCGTCGAAGAGTAGACGAGAGAAAGGTGTAAACTTTTTCTCTCAGAACTGCGCGAAAACTTGTATTCCGGCTCAAAACAACGGGATACATCGTTTTAGATCGAAACAATCAAGATTCACGAGCATCGATTTTACAAGTCGTCGAATAGTAGACGAGAGAAAGGTGTAAACTTTTCTCTCAGAACTGCGCGAAAGCTTGTATTCCGGCTCAAAACAAAGGGATACATCGTTTTAGATCGAAAGTAGCAAAATTCACGAGCATCGATTTAACAAGTCGTCGAAGAGTAGACGAGAGAAAGGAGTGAACTTTTTCTCTCAGAACTGCGCGAAAACACGTATTCCGGCTCAAACAACGGAATACATTGTTTTAGAGCGAAACTATCAAAATTCACGAGCATCGATTTTACAAGTCGTCGCAGAGTAGAGGAGAGAAAGGTGTAAACTTTTTCTCTCAGAACTGCGCGAAAAATTGTATTCCGGCTCAAAACAACGGGATACATCGTTTTAGATTGAAACTAGCAAAATTCACGAGCATCAATTTACAAGTCGTCGAAGAGTAGACGAGAGAAAGGTGTAAACTTTTTCTCTCAGAACTGCGCGAAAACTTGTATTCCGGCTCAAAACAACGGGATACATCGTTATAGATCGAAAGTAGCAAAATTCTCGAGCATCGATTTAACAAGTCGTCGAAGAGTAGACGGAAGAAAGGTGTAAACTTTTTCTCTCAGAACTGCGCAAAAACTTGTATTCCGGCTCAAATCATTGAGATACATCGTTTTAGATCGAAACTAGCAAGATTCACGAGCATCGATTTTACATGTCGTCGAAGAGTAGACGTGAGAAAGGTGTAAACTTTTTCTATCAGAACTGCGCAAAAATTTGTATTCCGGCTCAAAACAACGGATACATCGTTTTAGATCGAAACTAGCAAGATTCACGAGCATCGATTTTACAAGTCGTCGAAGAGTAGACGAGAGAAAGGTGTAAACGTTTTCTCTCAGAACTGCGCGAAGACTTGTATTCCGGCTCAAAACAACGGGATACATCGTTTTAGATCGAAACTAGCAAGATTAACGAGCATTGATTTTACAAGTCGACGAAGAGTAGACGAGAGAAAGGTGTAAACTTTTTCTCTCAGAACTGCTCGAAAACTTGTATTCCGGCTCAAACAACGGGATACATTGTTTTAGAGCGAACTAGCAAGATTCACGAGCATCGATTTTACAAGTCGTCGAAGAGTAGACGAGAGAAAGGTGTAAACTTTTCTCTCAGAACTGCGCGAAAACTTCTATTCCGGATCAAAACAACTGGATACATCGTTTTGATCGAAACTAGCAAGATTCACGAGCATCGATTTTACAAGTCGTCGCAGAGTAGACGAGAGAAAGGTGAAAACTTTTTCTCTCAGAACTGCGCGAAAACTTGTATTCCGGCTCAAACCAACGGGATACATCGTTTTAGATCGAAACTATCAAGATTCACGAGCATCGATTTTACAAGTCGTCGAAGAGTAGACGAGAGAAAGGTGTAAACTTTTTCTCTCAGAACTGCGCGAAAACTTGTATTCCGGCTCAAAACAACGGGATACATCATTTTAGATCGAAACTATCAAAATTCACGAGCATCGATTTTACAGTCGTCGAAGAGTAGACGAGAGAAAGGTGTAAACTTTTTCTCTCAGAACTGCGCGAAAAATTGTATTCCGGCTCAAAACAACGGGATACATTGTTTTAGATCGAAAGTAGCAAAATTCACGAGCATCGATTTAACAAGTCGTCGAAGAGTAGACGAGAGAAAGGTGTAAACTTTTCTCTCAGAACTGCGCGAAAGCTTGTATTCCGGCTCAAAACAAAGGGATACATCGTTTTAGATCGAAACAATCAAGATTCACGAGCATCGATTTTACAAGTCGTCGAAGAGTAGACGAGAGAAAGGTGTAAACTTTTTCTCTCAGAACTGCGCGAAAAATTGTATTCCGGCTCAAAACAACGGGATACATCGTTTTAGATCGAAAGTAGCACAATTCACGAGCATCGATTTAACAAGTCGTCGAAGAGTAGACGAGAGAAAGGTGTAAACTTTTTCTCTCAGAACTCTGCGAAAAATTGTATTCCGGCTCAAAACAACGGGATACATCGTTTTAGATCGAAAGTAGCACAATTCACGAGCATCGATTTAACAAGTCGTCGAAGAGTACACGAGAGAAAGGTGTAAACATTTTCTCTCATAACTGCGCGAAAACTCGTATTCCGGCTCAAAACAACGGGATACATTGTTTTAGAGCGAAACTATCAAAATTCACGAGCATCGATTTTACAAGTCGTCGAAGAGTAGACGAGAGAAAGGTGTAAACTTTTTCTCTCAGAACTGCGCGAAAAATTGTATTCCGGCTCAAAACAACGGGATACATTGTTTAGATCGAAAGTAGCAAAATTCACGAGCATCGATTTAACAAGTCGTCGAAGAGTAGACGAGAGAACGGTGTAAACTTTTTCTCTCAGAACTGCGCGAATACTTGTATTCCAGCCCAAACAACGGGATACATCGTTTTAGATCGAAACTAGCAAAATTCACGAGCATCAATTTTACAAGTCGTCGAAGAGTAGACGAGAGAAAGGTGTAAACCTTTTTCTCTCAGAACTGCGCGAAGACTTGTATTCCGGCTCAAAACAACGGTATACATCGTTTTAGATCGAAACTAGCAAAATTCACGAGCATCAATTTTACAAGTCGTCGAAGAGTAGACGAGAGAAAGGTGTAAACTTTTTCTCTCAGAACTGCGCGAAGACTTGTATTCCGGCTCAAAACAACGGGATACATCGTTTTAGATCGAAAGTAGCAAAATTCTCGAGCATCGATTTAACAAGTCGTCGAAGAGTAGACGTGAGAAAGGTGTAAACTTTTTCTATCAGAACTGCGCAAAAATTTGTATTCCGGCTCAAAACAACGGGATACATCGTTTTAGATCGAAAGTAGCACAATTCACGAGCATCGATTTAACAAGTCGTCGAAGAGTACACGAGAGAAAGGTGTAAACATTTCTCTCATAACTGCGCGAAAACTCGTATTCCGGCTCAAAACAACGGGATACATTGTTTAGAGCGAAACTATCAAAATTCACGAGCATCGATTTTACAAGTCGTCGAAGAGTAGACGAGAGAAAGGTGTAAACTTTTTCTCTCAGAACTGCGCGAAAAATTGTATTCCGGCTCAAAACAACGGGATACATTGTTTTAGATCGAAAGTAGCAAATTCACGAGCATCGATTTAACAAGTCGTCGAAGAGTAGACGAGAGAAAGGTGTAAACTTTTTCTCTCAGAACTGCGCGAATACTTGTATTCCAGCCCAAACAACGGGATACATCGTTTTAGATCGAAACTAGCAAAATTCACGAGCATCAATTTTACAAGTCGTCGAAGAGTAGACGAGAGAAAGGTGTAAACTTTTTCTCTCAGAACTGCGCGAAGACTTGTATTCCGGCTCAAAACAACGGGATACATCGTTTTAGATCGAAAGTAGCAAAATTCTCGAGCATCGATTTAACAAGTCGTCGAAGAGTAGACGTGAGAAAGGTGTAAACTTTTTCTATCAGAACTGCGCAAAAATTTGTATTCCGGCTCAAACAACGGGATACATCGTTTAGATCGAAACTAGCAAGATTCACGAGCATCGATTTTACAAGTCGTCGAAGAGTAGACGAGAGAAAGGTGTAAACGTTTTCTCTCAGAACTGCGCGAAGACTTGTATTCCGGCTCAAAACAACGGGATACATCGTTTTAGATCGAAACTAGCAAGATTAACGAGCATTGATTTTACAAGTCGACGAAGAGTAGACGAGAGAAAGGTGTAAACTTTTTCTCTCAGAACTGCTCGAAAACTTGTATTCCGGCTCAAACAACGGGATACATCGTTTTAGATCGAAACTATCAAGATTCACGAGCATCGATTTACAAGTCGTCGAAGAGTAGACGAGAGAAAGGTGTAAACTTTTTCTCTCAGAACTGCGCGAAAACTTGTATTCCGGCTCAAAACAACGGGATACATCATTTTAGATCGAAACTATTAAGATTCACGAGCATCGATTTTACAAGTCGTCGAAGAGTATACGAGAGAAAGGTGTGAACTTTTTCTCTCAGAACTGCGCGAAAAATTGTATTCCGGCTCAAACCAACGGTATACATCGTTTTAGATCGAAACTATGCACAATTAACGAGCATCGATTTACAAGTCGTCGAAGAGTAGACGAGAGATAGGTGTAAACTTGTTCTCTCAGAACTGCGCGAAAACTTTTATTCCGGCTCAAAACAACGGATACATTGTTTTAGAGCGAAACTAGCAAGATTCACGAGCATCGATTTTACAAGTCGTCGAAGAGTAGACGAGAGAAAGGTGTAAAACTTTTTCTCTCAGAACTGCGCGAAAACTTGTATTCCGGATCAAACCAACGGGATACATCGTTTTAGATCGAAACTATCAAGATTCACGAGCATCGATTTTACAAGTCGTCGAAGAGTAGACGAGAGAAAGGTGTAAACTTTTTCTCTCAGAACTGCGCGAAAACTTGTATTCCGGCTCAAAACAACGGGATACATCATTTTAGATCGAAACTATTAAGATTCACGAGCATCGATTTACTAGTCGTCGAAGAGTATACGAGAGAAAGGTGTAAACTTTTTCTCTCAGAACTGCGCGAAAATTGTATTCCGGCTCAAAACAACGGGATACATCGTTTTAGATCGAAAGTAGCAAAATTCACGAGCATCGATTTAACAAGTCGTCGAAGAGTAGACGAGAGAAAGGTGTAAACTTTTTCTCTCAGAACTGCGCGAATACTTGTATTCCAGCTCAAAATAACGGGATACATCGTTTTAGATTGAAACTAGCAAAATTCACGAGCATCAATTTTACAAGTCGTCGAAGAGTAGACGAGAGAAAGGTGTAAACTTTTTCTCTCAGAACTGCGCGAAAACTTCTATTCCGGATCAAAACAACGGATACATCGTTTTGATCGAAACTAGCAAGATCACGAGCATCGATTTTACAAGTCGTCGAAGAGTAGACGAGAGAAAGGTGTAAACTTTTTCTCTCAGAACTGCGCGAAAACTTGTATTCCGGATCAAACCAACGGGATACATCGTTTTAGATCGAAACTATCAAGATTCACGAGCGTCGATTTTACAAGTCGTCGAAGAGTAGACGAGAGAAAGGTGTAAACTTTTTCTCTCAGAACTGCGCGAAAACTTGTATTCCGGCTCAAAACAACGGGATACATCATTTTAGATCGAAACTATTAAGATTCACGAGCATCGATTTTACAAGTCGTCGAAGAGTATACGAGAGAAAGGTGTAAACTTTTTCTCTCAGAACTGCGCGAAAAATTGTATTCCGGCTCAAAACAACGGATACATCGTTTTAGATCGAAAGTAGCAAAATTCACGAGCATCGATTTAACAAGTCGTCGAAGAGTAGACGAGAGAAAGGAGTGAACTTTTCTCTCAGAACTGCGCGAAAACACGTATTCCGGCTCAAAACAACGGAATACATTGTTTTAGAGCGAAACTATCAAAATTCACGAGCATCGATTTTACAAGTCGTCGCAGAGTAGACGAGAGAAAGGTGTAAACTTTTTCTCTCAGAACTGCGCGAAAAATTGTATTCCGGCTCAAAACAACGGGATACATCGTTTAGATCGAAAGTAGCAAAATTCACGAGCATCGATTTAACAAGTCGTCGAAGAGTAGACGAGAGAAAGGTGTAAACTTTTTCTCTCAGAACTGCGCGAATACTTGTATTCCAGCTCAAAACAACGGGATACATCGTTTTAGATTGAAACTAGCAAAATTCACGAGCATCAATTTTACAAGTCGTCGAAGAGTAGACGAGAGAAAGGTGTAAACTTTTTCTCTCAGAACTGCGCGAAAACTTGTATTCCGGCTCAAAACAACGGGATACATCGTTTTAGATCGAAAGTAGCAAAATTCTCGAGCATCGATTTAACAAGTCGTCGAAGAGTAGACGGGAGAAAGGTGTAAACTTTTTCTCTCAGAACTGCGCAAAAACTTGTATTCCGGCTCAAATCATTGAGATACATCGTTTTAGATCGAAACTAGCAAGATTCACGAGCATCGATTTTACATGTCGTCGAAGAGAACGAGAGAAAGGTGTAAACTTTTTCTCTCAGAACTGCGCGAAAAATTGTATTCCGGCTCAAAACAACGGGATACATCGTTTTAGATCGAAAGTAGCAAAATTCACGAGCATCGATTTAACAAGTCGTCGAAGAGTAGACGAGAGAAAGGAGTGAACTTTTTCTCTCAGAACTGCGCGAAAACACGTATTCCGGATCAAAACAACGGGATACATCGTTTTGGTCGAAACTAGCAAGATTCACGAGCATCGATTTTACAAGTCGTCGAAGAGTAGACGAGAGAAAGGTGTAAACTTTTTCTCTCAGAACTGCTCAAAAACTTGTATTCCGGCTCAAAACAACGGGATAAATCGTTTTAGATCGAAGCTAGCACAATTAACGAGCATCGATTTTACAAGTCGTCGAAGAGTAGACGAGAGATAGGTGTAAACTTGTTCTCTCAGAACTGCGAGAAAACTTTTATTCCGGCTCAAAACAACGGGATACATTGTTTTAGAGCGAAACTATCAAGATTCACGAGCATCGATTTTACAAGTCGTCGAAGAGTAGACGAGAGAAAGGTGTAAACTTTTTCTCTCAGAACTGCGCGAAAACTTGTATTCCGGCTCAAAACAACGGGATACATCGTTTTAGATCGAAACAATCAAGATTCACGAGCATCGATTTTACAAGTCGTCGAAGAGTAGACGAGAGAAAGGTGTAAACTTTTTCTCTCAGAACTGCGCGAAAAATTGTATTCCGGCTCAAAACAACGGGATACATCGTTTTAGAGCGAAAGTAGCACAATTCACGAGCATCGATTTAACAAGTCGTCGAAGAGTAGACGAGAGAAAGGTGTAAACTTTTTCTCTCATAACTGCGCGAAAACTCGTATTCCGGCTCAAAACAACGGTATACATTGTTTTAGAGCGAAACTATCAAATTCACGAGCATCGATTTTACAAGTCGTCGAAGAGTAGACGAGAGAAAGGTGTAAACTTTTTCTCTGAGAACTGCGCGAAAAATTGTATTCCGGCTCAAAACAACGGGATACATTGTTTTAGATCGAAAGTAGCAAAACTCACGAGCATCGATTTAACAAGTCGTCGAAGAGTAGACGAGAGAAAGGTGTAAACTTTTTCTCTCAGAACTGCGCGAATACTTGTATTCCAGCCCAAACAACGGGATACATCGTTTTAGATCGAAACTAGCAAAATTCACGAGCATCAATTTTACAAGTCGTCGAAGAGTAGACGAGAGAAAGGTGTAAACTTTTTCTCTCAGAACTGCGCGAAAACTTGTATTCCGGCTCAAAACAACGGGATACATCGTTTTAGATCGAACGTAGCAAAATTCTCGAGCATCGATTTAACAAGTCGTCGAAGAGTACACGTGAGAAAGGTGTAAACTTTTTCTATCAGAACTGCGCAAAAATTTGTATTCCGGCTCAAAACAACGGGATACATCGTTTTAGATCGAAACTAGCAAGATTCACGAGCATCGATTTTACAAGTCGTCGAAGAGTAGACGAGAGAAAGGTGTAAACGTTTTCTCTCAGAACTGCGCGAAGACTTGTATTCCGGCTCAAAACAACGGGATACATCGTTTTAGATCGAAACTAGCAAGATTAACGAGCATTGATTTTACAAGTCGACGAAGAGTAGACGAGAGAAAGGTGTAAACTTTTTCTCTCAGAACTGCTCGAAAACTTGTATTCCGGCTCAAAACAACGGGATACATCGTTTTAGATCGAAACTAGCACAATTAACGAGCATCGATTTTACAAGTCGTCGAAGAGTAGACGAGAGATAGGTGTAAACTTGTTCTCTCAGACTGCGCGGACACTTTTATTCCGGCTCAAAACAACGGGATACATTGTTTTAGAGCGAAACTAGCAAGATTCACGAGCATCGATTTTACAAGTCGTCGAAGAGTAGACGAGAGAAAGGTGTAAACTTTTTCTCTCAGAACTGCGCGAAAACTTCTATTCCGGATCAAAACAACGGGATACATCGTTTTGATCGAAACTAGCAAGATTCACGAGCATCGATTTTACAAGTCGTCGCAGAGTAGACGAGAGAAAGGTGTAAACTTTTTCTCTCAGAACTGCGCGAAAACTTGTATTCCGGCTCAAACCAACGGGATACATCGTTTTAGATCGAAACTATCAAGATTCACGAGCATCGATTTTACAAGTCGTCGAAGAGTAGACGAGAGAAAGGTGTAAACTTTTTCTCTCAGAACTGCGCGAAAACTTGTATTCCGGCTCAAAACAACGGGATACATCATTTTAGATCGAAACTATCAAAATTCACGAGCATCGATTTTACAAGTCGTCGAAGAGTAGACGAGAGAAAGGTGTAAACTTTTTCTCTCAGAACTGCGCGAAAACTTGTATTCCGGCTCAAACAACGGGATACATCGTTTTAGATCGAAAAGTAGCAAAATTCTCGAGCATCGATTTAACAAGTCGTCGAAGAGTAGACGTGAGAAAGGTGTAAACTTTTTCTATCAGAACTGCGCAAAAATTTGTATTCCGGCTCAAAACAACGGGATACATCGTTTTAGATCGAAACTAGCAAGATTCACGAGCATCGATTTAGAAGTCGTCGAAGAGTAGACGAGAGAAAGGTGTAAACGTTTTCTCTCAGAACTGCGCGAAGACTTGTATTCCGGCTCAAAACAACGGGATACATCGTTTTAGATCGAAACTAGCAAGATTAACGAGCATTGATTTTACAAGTCGACGAAGAGTAGACGAGAGAAAGGTGTAAACTTTTCTCTCAGAACTGCTCGAAAACTTGTATTCCGGCTCAAAACAACGGGATACATCGTTTTAGATCGAAACTAGCACAATTAACGAGCATCGATTTTACAAGTAGTCGAAGAGTAGACGAGAGATAGGTGTAAACTTGTTCTCTCAGAACTGCGCGAAAACTTTTATTCCGGCTCAAAACAACGGGATACATCGTTTTAGATCGAAACTAGCACAATTAACGAGCATCGATTTTACAAGTCGTCGCAGAGTAGACGAGAGAAAGGTGTAAACTTTTTCTCTCAGAGCTGCGCAAAAACTTGTATTCCGGCTCAAACCAACGGGATACATCGTTTTAGATCGAAACTATCAAGATTCACGAGCATCGATTTTACAAGTCGTCGAAGAGTAGACGAGAGAAAGGTGTAAACTTTTTATCTCAGAACTGCGCGAAAACTTGTATTCCGGCTCAAAACAACGGGATACATCATTTTAAATCGAAACTATTAAGATTCACGAGCATCGATTTTACAAGTCGTCGAAGAGTATACGAGAGAAAGGTGTAAACTTTTTCTCTCAGAACTGCGCGAAAAATTGTATTCCGGCTCAAAACAACGGGATACATCGTTTTAGATCGAAAGTAGCAAATTCACGAGCATCGATTTAACAAGTCGTCGAAGAGTAGACGAGAGAAAGGAGTGAACTTTTTCTCTCAGAACTGCGCGAAAACTCGTATTCCGGCTCAAAACAGCGGAATACATTGTTTTAGAGCGAAACTATCAAATTCACGAGCATCGATTTTACAAGTCGTCGCAGAGTAGACGAGAGAAAGGTGTAAACTTTTTCTCTCAGAACTGCGCGAAAAATTGTATTCCGGCTCAAAACAACGGGATACATCGTTTTAGATCGAAAGTAGCAAAATTCACGAGCATCGATTTAACAAGTCGTCGAAGAGTAGACGAGAGAAAGGTGTAAACTTTTTCTCTCAGAACTGCGCGAATACTTGTATTCCAGCTCAAAACAACGGGATACATCGTTTTAGATTGAAACTAGCAAAATTCACGAGCATCAATTTTACAAGTCATCGAAGAGTAGACGAGAGAAAGGTGTAAACTTTTTCTCTCAGAACTGCGCGAAAACTTGTATTCCGGCTCAAAACAACGGGATACATCGTTTTAGATCGAAAGTAGCAAATTTCTCGAGCATCGATTTAACAAGTCGTCGAAGAGTAGACGGGAGAAAGGTGTAATCTTTTTCTCTCAGAACTGCGCAAAAACTTGTATTCCCGCTCAAATCATTGAGATACATCGTTTTAGCTCGAAACTAGCAAGATTCACGAGCATCGATTTTACATGTCGTCGAAGAGAACGAGAGAAAGGTGTAAACTTTTTCTCTCAGAACTGCGCGAAGACTTGTATTCTGGCTCAAAACAACGGGATACATCGTTTTAGATCGAAACTAGCAAGATTAACGAGCATTGATTTTACAAGTCGACGAAGAGTAGACGAGAGAAAGGTGTAAACTTTTTCTCTCAGAACTGCTCGAAAACTTGTATTCGGGCTCAAAACAACGGGATAAATCGTTTTAGATCGAAGCTAGCACAATTAACGAGCATCGATTTTACAAGTCGTCGAAGAGTAGACGAGAGATAGGTGTAAACTTGTTCTCTCAGAACTGCGAGAAAACTTTTATTCCGGCTCAAAACAACGGGATACATTGTTTTAGAGCGAAACTATCAAGATTCACGAGCATCGATTTTACAAGTCGTCGAAGAGTAGACGAGAGAAAGGTGTAAACTTTTCTCTCAGAACTGCGCGAAAACTTGTATTCCGGATCAAAACAACGGGATACATCGTTTTGATCGAAACTAGCAAGATTCAGGAGCATCGATTTTACCAGTCGTCGCAGAGTAGACGAGAGAAAGGTGTAAACTTTTTCTCTCAGAACTGCGCGAAAACTTGTATTCCGGCTCATACCAACGGGATACATCGTTTTAGATCGAAACTATCCAGATTCACGAGCATCGATTTTACAAGTCGTCGAAGAGTAGACGAGAGAAAGGTGTAAACTTTTTCTCTCAGAACTGCGCGAAAACTTGTATTCCGGCTCAAAACAACGGGATACATCATTTTAGATCGAAGCTATTAAGATTCACGAGCATCGATTTTACAAGTCGTCGAAGAGTAGACGAGAGAAAGGTGTAAACTTTCTCTCTCAGAACTGCTCGAAAAATTGTATTCCGGCTCAAAACAACGGGATACATCGTTTTAGATCGAAAGTAGCAAAATTCACGAGCATCGATTTAACAAGTCGTCGAAGAGTAGACGAGAGAAAGGTGTAAACTTTTTCTCTCAGAACTGCGCGAAAACTCGTATTCCGGCTCAAAACAACGGGATACATTGTTTTAGAGCGAAACTATCAAAATTCACGAGCATCGATTTTACAAGTCGTCGCAGAGTAGACGAGAGAAAGGTGTAAACTTTTTCTCTCAGAACTGCGCGAAAAATTGTATTCCGGCTCAAAACAACGGGATACATCGTTTTAGATCGAAAGTAGCAAAATTCACGAGCATCGATTTAACAAGTCGTCGAAGAGTAGACGAGAGAAAGGTGTAAACTTTTTCTCTCAGAACTGCGCGAAAAATTGTATTCCGGCTCAAAACAACGGGATACATCGTTTTAGATCGAAAGTAGCAAAATTCACGAGCATCGATTTAACAAGTCGTCGAAGAGTAGACGAGAGAAAGGTGTAAACTTTTTCTCTCAGAATTGCGCGAATACTTGTATTCCAGCTCAAAACAACGGGATACATCGTTTTAGATCGAAACTAGCAAAATTTACGAGCATCAATTTTACAAGTCGTCGAAGAGTAGACGAGAAGGTGTAAACTTTTTCTCTCAGAACTGCGCGAAAACTCGTATTCCGGCTCAAAACAACGGGATACATTGTTTTAGAGCGAAACTATCAAAATTCCCGAGCATCGATTTTACAAGTCGTCGCAGAGTAGACGAGAGAAAGGTGTAAACTTTTTCTCTCAGAACTGCGCGAAAAATTGTATTCCGGCTCAAAACAACGGGATACATCGTTTTAGATCGAAAGTAGCAAAATTCACGAGCATCGATTTAACAAGTCGTCGAAGAGTAGAAGAGAGAAAGGTGTAAACTTTTTCTCTCAGAATTGCGCGAATCGAATACTTGTATTCCAGCTCAAAACAACGGGATACATCGTTTTAGATAGAAAGTAGCAAAATTCTTGAGCATCGATTTTACATGTCGTCGAAGAGAACGAGAGAAAGGTGTAAACTTTTTCTCTCAGAACTGCGCAAAAATTTGTATTCCGGCTCAAAACAACGGGATACATCGTTTTAGATCGAAACTAGCAAGATTCACGAGCATCGATTTTACAAGTCGTCGAAGAGTAGACGAGAGAAAGGTGTAAACTTTTTCTCTCAGAACTGCGCGAAGACTTGTATTCCGGCTCAAAACAACGGGATACATCGTTTTAGATCGAAACTAGCAAGATTAACGAGCATTGATTTTACAAGTCGACGAAGAGTAGACGAGAGAAAGGTGTAAACTTTTTCTCTCAGAACTGCTCGAAAACTTGTATTCCGGCTCAAAACAACGGGATAAATCGTTTTAGATCGAAGCTAGCACAATTAACGAGCATCGATTTTACAAGTCGTCGAAGAGTAGACGTGAGAAAGGTGTAAACTTTTTCTATCAGAACTGCGCAAAAATTTGTAGTCCGGCTCAAAACAACGGGATACATCGTTTTAGATCGAAACTAGCAAGATTAACGAGCATTGATTTTACAAGTCGACGAAGAGTAGACGAGAGAAAGGTGTAAACTTTTTCTCTCAGAACTGCTCGAAA